>NW_008671560.1:37037-42266 GCF_000695815.1 Acanthisitta chloris | reverse complement strand
CTACAGTAAATTAGACTACTCCTGGAAGAAATATCTTAGTATGAAATATTTTCAGAGAAACAATACCATTTTCCAGCAAGACCAAAGGTACTGGTTTTACCATCTCACACAGGATGTTCATCATTATAACCCCAGAACCTGAATCAGGGCAGTTTTAGGTAGGCATTGCATGTGAGAGCACATCATACAAAAGATTTCAGGACTTGTAGCCAGGTAATTGCTGTAAGATACTGTGATTATTGCCCATCCCAAATATATTAAACTTCTGCTCACCCGAGTAAATTGATGTCCAGACATGGAAAAGTTTATGTGCATTGCATTAGATCAAGGATTCTTGGTTTGAGCTGCAGCTCAAGCTCTGAGCAGTGGAAGTAGCTGGTACTGGGAACTTCAGCTAGCCAGGAGAAAATACTGCCCTGTTCTTATGTAAAATCATCTGCTCTCTTTCAATCTTTCTTGGTAAGCAGAGGGCTGTGCAGTTTCTCTTCAGCCTCTCCTCCTTGGTATGTGCATTTGCAGCCAGATGGATGAAAAATGCACCAAGGTCAAAGGGAGGGAATGTAGCTTTTGGAAACTGCTGGGAAAAAGCTCTTACTTGATTGAATAGTGTTATTCTGAAAAATAAAGCATGAATAGGACACTTCACAGGCCGTGGCCACAACACATGAACACCCTTGTGCTGTAACCAGGAACAAGTCACAGGTAGCATTAATTGTTGGACATGCTTCAAACACTCAAGCCCCTGCCAAAGGCTCTCAGAATCCAACACAATCCTTCTTTTGAGACCCAGAGCTGGTGCAGCACTGCTGTGTCAGCTGCTGGGGCATTAACTCACGCTGCCTTCCAGAAGCAACAGAAGCACTGGCTGTGCTTTGGATCTGAAAGCAAATGTGGAGGATTATAAGGTCACACTCTCTATATGCACCTCAGCCTCTTATTTTCTCTGACAGGAAAGAATTCTTCCCTTCTCCCTCCTGCCTCCAAAGCACAAAAGTACTATTTTGTATGGATTGTGTTGATGGATTATTATTTTCTTGAAAAGCCTCTGTGTGTGCTGTACAGAGGTGTTTATCAGTGAAAGAACCATGTGCATCTGAATAAAAAAATTACTCACCTAAAAGACAATTATTTTTTTAACACCTTTTGCAGAGACCTGAAACTTGACAATGTGATGCTTGATAAAGAAGGCCACATTAAAATAGCTGATTTTGGAATGTGCAAAGAAAATGTTTTTGGTGACAACAAGGCAAGCACTTTCTGTGGGACCCCAGACTACATCGCCCCTGAGGTCAGTATGGCACAGCCACACACTGCTGGGCTGGATTTAAAGCACCAGTGTTAGAACAGCTGCTGTGATTTATCATCTCTTGGTAGTTCAGAAAAGCCAAAGTCTAATTATCACAGAAAAAAACCTTTAAATCTGAGTTCTGTATAGAAGGGACTTGAGATCTGGAAGTATTCTAATAGGTGCAAGTTTAACACCATGGTTCAGAGTTCAGATGCTCAGTTTTTGAAGAGCTGGTTTTCTCTAAAGCTTTTCCAGCCAGCACACGTTGGGAGTCTGAAAATGGATCTACATACACTGCAGGTGGAGAACAGACTTGTGCCCATGCAAATAACCAGAATTCAAAACAAAAGCAGCTTCTAAGGGAAATCTCACCAAGTTAAATACCCTGTGTTATAGCTGGTTTTTTACATCTCACTTGCAAAGTAGCCCAACTAAGATGTTTAGCTTTTAAAGCTACAGATTGTCAAAGCCTGTTTAGTAAAAATCTACATTTCAGCCCTACTTGCTTCTCCTTTCATCTTGTAAAGAAATTAGAGAAGATGTTTTCCAGGTATATGGTTGTTTAAAGTTAATGGAGAAAACTTCTGAATGAGAGCAAAGACCTGTCCATGGAACTGGCCACATTCCCACAAACAGCAGCAAAGGATAAAATGGCAGATATGCATCAGTGGCAACAATTTCTCAGCAAGATGGATTCCCCCCCCTCCCAAAAATGCCCTGGTTATTAAAGATTCTCTTTTAAAATCTCTTCTCTGGCTTTTGGTATATATTGCTTCCTTTTACTAATCACTTGTATTTCTTCTTCTGCGGAACAAGATCCTGCAAGGCTTGCGGTACACCTTCTCTGTGGACTGGTGGTCATTTGGGGTCCTGCTGTATGAGATGCTGATTGGCCAATCCCCTTTCCATGGGGATGATGAAGATGAGCTGTTTGAGTCAATCCGAGTGGACACCCCTCACTACCCACGCTGGATTACAAAGGAATCGAAAGATATACTAGAAAAGGTAGGACTGAGGATCAGCACATGGGTCATGGCCCCTCTGTCTGGGGAGGGACAAATCTAGGCTTTGGAAAGAAGCTGTTCAGCAGCAAGCAAATTGCTCTTACAAAGGGAAAGTCAGGTAAGATAAATTACTCCTGGTCTGTTTACTGCTAGCAATTAGCAGCATAGCTGTTATTCTTCCACTACCACATGCCTTTTTGAGCAGCTGTAAGGGTTTACTGGGTGTTTTCTTTTGCAGCTCTTTGAAAGGGATCCAGCAAAACGACTTGGGGTCACTGGGAACATCAGAGACCATCCTTTCTTCAAAACAATCAACTGGACAGCACTAGAGAAGAGGGAGGTGGACCCTCCTTTCAGGCCAAAAGTGGTACGTTGGTTCTCCTTTGTTCTGTAGCAAACAGAGCCTAGGGCTAAGGGGTGACTTCTTTAACCTGCTCAAAGTATCCTACTGTCATTTTCTGCTCACATTTTACAAATGAGATAGTTATGTGATTCAGTTATAAAAAGGCGCACTATATTCCTCTGAGTGCCCTGAAGTCTATCTGTTATGTCTGTGTTCCTGTGCTCTCTCAAGGAGCTTCTTCATGAACAAAATCTTTAGGAAAACCAATGGGTAATTCTAATCCCCATTCTCCTCCATGCTAGAAATGGTGGTTGATTGCTTGTGGTTTTCTTTTCTGTAATGCCATATGGAACAAGTACCAATAACTCAAGGCTGCTCAGTCAGTACCTGCCTGCAGGGACTCTGTGCAAGCAATAAATCTTTGTTGTTTCAAACTCATCCAAGAGTCTCCAAGGGGGCAAAAAGATGCATTCTCTATGCGACTGAATTTAGAACTAACACACATATGGATGTTACCTGAACGTGTTTATCTACCTTTATGTTACCTTTAGATGTTTATCTAAAGAACAGACTGTGTGTTACTCATAATCTGTATCACCATGGGATGCTGCTGCTTGATCTCACCTAGTTAAAAATCCAAACCACTGTTCCTCCACCCTGTTACTGGAACAGGTGAAATGATATGGAGGCAACAGTCTAAATGTACTTAACTTTTACTCAATGGAGGAGAGCAGTCCCCTTCAAGAACACAAGGTTTCATGGTCCCAGGGAAGTGAGAACTCTGGAAGCATAAGGATCCTACAAACAGCAACCTTTGGAGGTTCAGAGGGTAAAACAGTCTTTAGTAATGTGAATGTTAATGAAACACACACAGATTAACTAGACACAAAATGCAGCTGCTACAGAGCATCACTTTTTTATCTCTGAACAAGTATAGACCATAAAATGCTCTCAGGAATTTAAACACTTTAGCTAATGTTGGCAAGAAATGTTGGTCTTAAATAAGTGCTGCATTGGCTTTGTCAATAGAGAATCTTTGAGTAATTATGCATCATTATCAGAAATCCCAGTGGTTCTTCACAGCAACCTGGTACTACTTTTGTTTGGTATTTTGTTTGGTTTCAACTAACAATAAGTAATTGCCCAGTTATGATCTTACAGTGTTGTTAAAATAGGTTAAAATGAGATTATTTTTTTCTCTCTAAAGCAGAGGGAGGGAACTCAAGGACTCCCCAGCCTTTTTGTATTTAAGCAGTTTGTTCTGGAAGAAATTACAAAAGTGTGCCTCTAACTGTCTCCTTCTCTGTCTAACACAGAAATCAGCAAGTGACTACAACAACTTTGACAGAGAATTTCTGAGTGAGAAGCCAAAATTGTCTTACAGTGACAAAAACCTGATCGAGTCCATGGACCAATCTGCATTTGATGGATTTTCTTTTATTAACCCTAAATTTGAACAGATCTTGGACAAGTAAGTCTTGACCAGTTGGACTTTAAAGCAGGGTTAAAGGTTAGAAACCCAAACTCCCAAGTGTTAATGCATTCCAGTGGCGCTGACGATACTTCAGAATAATACACAGTAGTGTGATGAATTATGTCCAACTCCTGATTTATTGGCAGTGTTTTTATGCATGGTTGGGTTTAAGGTATGTAAATCATGTGCATTATTTTCTCTGTTTGGGAAAATGTAAATTCTGTTTGGTACTTGAATGTAGTTATGTTATATATAATATGTGCTGTATATTTTGCTCGAGAGAAGACATTGGGGAACAGAAGATGTCTTTTTAACACGTGTTTGAGCCCTTGGTTCTTTTATTTGTCTTCAATTAAAAGAAAGTTTAATGTAACTTTCATTCATGGCTCTATGATTTTTTTAAAGAACATACAATTAAACTCCAGTTGTCTTTAAACTATAGTGAAAATACTTTGAAAGCCCTGATCACTTCCTAAAATATTTATTGTTTCTGTGAATTAATCAAAATGAAGAAAATCAGGCAAAAGCAGAGACTGCTAGTATAACACCAGCTGCTGCTGCTGTGCAGCCCCATCCTGACGCAAAATGTAGGATTGTGCCATCAAACACCATTGCCTATGAACAGCAACATGCACCTTGGGCACAGGAGCTGATCACAGCAGGCCAGAATCACCAGGTACTGACTGGAGGGTTAGTGTGCTATGTCTACTCTGCCCAAGAGGAATTATCCTGCTTAAATACAAAATCCTTCTTCCAGTGTTACTTACTTGCTTTTAACACAGCAGCTGTGGTTCCTTCTACTTGCTGTAAAAAAAGGGCACAAAACTGGCTCCTGCTTTGTTGCAACACCTACTTAGGAATTTTGATTTTTAACCATTAATGAGAAAGAAAAACTGGAATTGCTGTAAAACTCCTTTCAAAACTCTTCTCCTTGCAGCCAGCTTGTAAAACAGACTGAAGCAAGGGCCCTTTCTTCTTAGCAGCTTTCTGTATCTTGTAACACTAGTGCAAATGATTTAATTTTCTCAACCACTGAGCAGGCAGAAAAAAGCATGCTGGTGTCAGTTCATTCATCAGTTATACAATGCTACAGAGCAATTAGGAGCATGCTGTAGCTTCT
>NW_008671560.1:0-37027 GCF_000695815.1 Acanthisitta chloris | reverse complement strand
GCTGAAAGAGCAGGAGAAAGCTGCAACACTTTCAGAGACTCAGAAAAATACAGTGCTGCCTTTGTTCTCCTAAAGAATGGCTCTAGTTTATTTTTGTAACTCAAGTAACACCAGAATGACCTGGATGCCATCTGAGCATGCAGCAGATTGAGGCTGGAAAGGGCAGAACACAGATGGCATTTCCAGACATCCAGGGTTTGCCTAGTTACCACCACAGGCACTTACACAAACCCCTAGCTGAGGGGGAACAAAGCAGTGTGCTGTGAGGTGCTGCAGGGAGGGAGAGCAGCAAACTTGGCTTTTCCTCTTCATGTAGCCTACTACATCATTCCTGGTTTGCCTTTTTTTCACCAGAAAACAATTCTGCCTCCCAAGGTGAGCACTGGGCACTTGCACCAGAGCAGAAATGCTTGTCTAGTAAGAAGATATAAATGTGGTCTCCAGCAGCATTGGGTATTTGGACAGCAAATGGCTGTAATGAATTACAAGTAGTAGTACTTGTCATTTGTGGGAATACTTGCTTGCTCCTTGCACTTACCTGCTTGGCTCTGGAGTAACAAGTGCCAAACCTGCTCAAGAGACAAGGTGCTCTCTCAAGGCTTCACACAGCAACTCTTTCAGCTGGTGTTTGACTGACCCACCAGGAGCATCTCCTGCTGCCACAAGCCTGACTGCACTCCCACCACCTGGGCACAGACACCTTTCCTCCATGGAGCAGCTACTCCATCCCTCCTCAGCAGCACCTTCAGCCACTGCCCAGGACCCTGCTCTGCATGCACTGTTGTTACCTCCTGACTGCACAGACATGAAAGCTCCTCAGGCCTCCTCTGCTGAACTGCTGCACACCCCAGGGCCACCTTCCAAGCAGCAAATGTCTGGGGTTCACTCACGCCTGCCTTGTGGCCTGGGCCATCCTTGTACTACAAGAAGATGGAGGTATTACAGAATTTTGTCCAGAAAGCAGCCTAAAAGCTCTAAAACAAAAAAATTACCTCTCCCCAACAGAAATACACAGTGGAGTTAAAAATGAAGAAAACACTCCTCCCACCTAGCAGAGAAGATACAGTGGTTGCCACCCAGGAGTATACAGCCCTCAAGGAGACATGAAAATCTGAGTACATAACTCTAAACCACAGAGTAGTAATTTTTATCCTTATCCTTCAGAATGACAAGTACCCTTGCAAATTTAATGCCATTCCCCTAACTTCTGCATGCAGAGTGGTACTGACAGGCAGCATTTGGCTTTTGATTTTCTGCTTTCCCAAAGCAGCAGCAGAATTTGGAAGACAATGTAAGAACAGTGCAGTTCTGACAATGACCAGGTGAATTTAATAAGTCTTACCTTTCTCCTCCACTGACTGCAAATCTTGCTGTGTGTTCAATCAATCAGTTCTTCCAACTTCTTCCTCAGTTACTGAGTTTCTTACTTAAATTATAATTATTTGTCAGAGTAAAGCAACCAAAGTGGCTGAGTTAATTTATTTCTTAAGGTCTCTTAACCCAGCCACAATTCCTATGCTTTGTGGAATTCAAACCCTGCTGAGCCACAGGAATGCTCACCTGGCACTTCAGCCACTGGCAGTGGTCACAGAAAGAAACACACATTGGTGCACGTTGTAGCATTTGATCTTTATTATTTGGATCAAAGGTCAAATGATTACATTTGTCTGAAAGATCACGACGAAGGCCAATGATGTAAGAAAAGATATTTGAATCCCATTCGAGAGACTGCATCTGAGCTAGGCAAGTGCAGTAACAGTCAGAAGGCAATAAAATAAACACGGGTACAAACACAGGAGGTCAGGATAAGGGTTCTCCCCTCTCAGTGACCATTCTGTCAGGAGGGAGGGACATACACTTTTAGAAAGTGACAATCATTGGCAATTCTTAACTCTGCCTTCCCAGAACGGTGGTTATGGTTACTCCCCGAGAGGACCCAGTGCTTGCTCCAGCTCTACATTAGGCATCTACACCAGCTCTCAGCAGCCAGGGTCAGATGCAGTCACTGATTTAGTACCTTCCTAACACAGCACAGACAACTTCATATTTTTTTTCTCTTCAAGTATCAGCACAACGGTTTATTTACACTTGTGTACAATTCTTTTTACTGAACACCCATTGTAGTAAAACACTCATCACAGTACATTTGAAAGCAGGCTATAAAATAATACCTACTGTACACAGAACATTTAGCCTCGAGGATGTTACAGCACCTCTGACAGTTCAGAGAAGTGAAACAAAAGGAGAGAGGAGACACCAAGTTGTGCTCATCAGCAAAGAGCAGCAGCACCTGGGCTCAGCTCTCACTGGGGGAAACCTTTCCTTCCACCACATTCCTTCAGCCAGGTTCGAGCTCAGGAAGTACTGCCTGCTGCTGGTAAAATCCTGCTCGTCTAATGCAGGATAAACCCTGACATTCTCAATGTAAAAACTGTTTAACCACTCCTGTCACGGCTGGAGGAGGGGACTGAGGGCTGCCTGGGGCTTTCCCACACCAAACACATGCCAAATCAGGAGGTGAAATTACTCCTACAGTTTTCCCACAAAGGTGGCCTTGTTAACTACACATCAATAAATTAACTCCTCTGAGCAGTGCCATGTGGGCTCTCTCCTCACACCAGAACTATGGACAAGGCTGAATTAACAGAGGTCTGAAATGGCCATACTGAACACAGAGATCACACACACACACACACACACACACACAAAGCTTTAGACAGCAGGGCTTGAAGCAAGTGTTTCTGGTCATTCTGTACCCTACACATTCCTCTTCTGAAACAGAACCCAGCGATGCACTATGGCTTACTTCCAGAGCTGAATATATTGTTGAATTTAGCTTATTGAAAAAAATTATCACAACAGCAGCACATTATTTTATAAACCCTGCACAAACAAAAGACAATTTAGCCCTTGCCTGCAGAATTATGTTATGAGGGCCTGGTATTCCACACAGGAATTGAGGAAAGGAAAACAACAAAACAAACCAACCCCAACAACATACATGGTAAAAGCTTAATTGATTGAATAGAATCCTTAGGAAAAACACAGTCCAACTACCAAAGAGTAGTTCTCATTTCAGAGCTAGAGGCAGCAGCAGTGCTGGCAGCTCACTTCAGTTGTCTGGTAACACACATACAAAATACACTTCGATTTAGTACAGTTAAAGGGTTGTGGCCTCAACAGACATAGAAAATTCGATTTTTAGCACTGGAGTTTCACTAGGCATAAAAGAGCAGCGAAGAATTGGGATGATGGAAGGTGCTTAAAAACAATTTAAAAAACCCCAAGGCAGGTGCGCCATGTTAAAATTATTTCAGAATTTACCTGTTTTTTCTTGCATGAGCTGTTAGAACGGTTAAACTCACCTAACCTTTCTGTACTGTTTCCTGATGTACATATTAAATGTAGCTATAAAAGAGAAACATATACTTTTATGTTGAAATACATTCCAAAAATTGCCTAAAAAAAATATAATCACAACACTAACAGGACAAAGAGCTTCTCCAGCTCTTAACAGTCTGAATCCTTTTCCCCCTCCCTTCTCAGGAAAGCTGCTCATCCCCTCCCATAACTGCAGCAGACAGGATGTGTTCTCTCCATCTCTCTCTCGATTCATTCCCTGGCTGTACTCACATGCATGTCCCCCATTTGATACTGTGTTCCCCACTGCCCTTCAAAATACAGCTGGCCTCTAGAAAATGTTCAAATCTTGGTAAAACAGCAGAATCTTCCAGGTAGCAAATCCAGCCTTACTGCTTTAATTTTCCAAAAGGAGAGTCTCCCTTGGAAATTTCAGAAAAATTCTAAGTTGTGGTTGGCAAACCAAAGCTCAGTTCAAAGCACAGAGCAGCCATCAGAGCTGACAGGCTTCCCCACTTAAAGCAGCTGTGCAACATGAAGCCTCCAATGCTCAAAATGTAGAATTTCACCCATGTTAAATACACCATCAAAAAAATCTCCGTTTAATTCTAGGCAATCATTCACAGTAAAAATAAGAGGAACTCTTAGAAAAACACTTACAAAAGAAAGTAAAATCTAGTTAAAATCTGACAGTAAAATCGACACGGGCAATTAACCATCTTGCAGAATCCACAGATGAACAGTAAAAACCCACTGAAACTGCACAAATTTACATATGAAAAACCTAAAGCCAACTCTGCTCTGCTTCCCATAATCTTTTTACTGATACCTTTCAGCACTGGGAGTTATCCACAACTACAGGTTTTCTCCAAAGAAGCGGAATCACATTCGAAATGTCTTAAAGTGAAGGGGAGGCACCTTCATCCGACACCTTCGCCACCTCGGGGCCCTGAGCTGGCTGGAGGAGGAGCTGCCGCCCCGGGGGCTTGAGCTATAGGTGGGTGGGGACTGTCCTCAAAGCTTCTTCCCTTGACCGATTCACACCTACATTCTGCAAATGTAAAGACAAAAGATTTTAAGGCAAGGGTCTCGTGGCCAGCTCTAATTTTGCTTAACACTTGGCTATTACACAAGGCAAAAGATGAGCAAGTTTTAATGCTTATTTCCTCAAAATGGATGTAAAACACAAGGAAAGGTCCCAGCCCCTGAGCAGGAGTCAGAACCAGGCCTGGACCTCGTCCCAGTGCCAAGCACTTCGTAGAACCCCTTAGACACCTAAAAGTAGGCTCTCTGCTGCCAGGGGAAAGCATCCCTTAGACATGTCTTACACCAGGTCTGGCAGGACAATCAGTCTCCGTGCACAATATACAGGGTACAGTGTTACAGTTTTTAAGACCTTTTTTTCCTTTAACTGCCATTTTAAACCACATTTTTCTAATCCACTGTCTCTCCCAGTCTTTATGCATGTAGTATAAGGAAAGCCAGAACCATGCAAGGGTCATAAACCACACAGGAATCAATAAAATGTGGAGGGAGGGAAGCCCACCTCACCTTGTTCCTAGCACACGCTGGGAAATGAGTCCTTAACACCAACAGCAATAAAGCTCATTCTGATGCTGTCTGTGAGCAGCCAAGGCACTGGAAGAACTCTGAATAACTCCCTGAAGAGCTGGTAACATGAAGTGTTCCCTAAAGAGCTAATAACAAAGTTTAAATGCACTTTGGGATACACAGGCACATTGGCAGATGTCACACTGACATCCGGGAATGTTTCAGTGGTTTTATAACCACATTTATTAGAGTTTGCTTTCAAAACAAGTCTCTTCAGTCCAACTCCAGGGAGAGCCTCACTAGCACACAGTGAGGGGCACTCTGAGCACACACATCTCCCTCTGTCAAAACACATCAACTTACAAAGCAATTCAATCCCCTCCCCAACCTTAATTTCTAGATTTTCAGCCATTTCTTATGAGAACAGGATATAAATATGCAGCACCAGATTTTCCTCAGGGTTGAAGTGTGCCAGCGTCACTTCTGCCCTTACCAGTTCTCCTACATCAGTGTCAGCCCTTTCCTTTCTGATTAGCCTTCAAACCATAAACACCACACCACGGTTTCTGAGAACACACACACAAATGCTGATGGGCAGAGTTGTCCAAGTTCTGGAAATCTCCTCACCCTCCAGCACATGGCCTTCCCCACTCTGACTTCTCTCTTTGAAGGGAAGCAAAGCAACAACCCTGTTTTAGAAAGAAGCTTCTACAGGGAGCACCTCTTCTTCAGCAAGGGACACAGAAAGCATCACGTCTGTCAGAGAAACATGAGGAGCTGGCCAAACAAGTCACATTCTGCATGGCTACAAGGGGAGGGGAAAAAAAAACCAAAAAGAAAACCCCCAACAAACCAACAGAACACACTGGCATTTAGTGCATTTGTGTTTTTCTTAGCAACTTATGCAACATACCCAGAAATTCCCTGGGACTGTGTCTCCACAGGCACTCCAAGAATATTGACTGCAATATTTTAAGCTGAACATCTGATGTTGATTCAAAGAAAACTAAATGGAGCATGAAATGGAGCATCAGTATGCAGGAATCCAGAGGTACTGGAAATTAGTCCACAAGCAGCAAGAACTAGATAGCTCTAACATGAAACTAAAAGGAAACAAGGTCATTAAGGCAAGGCAGAAGATACAGCTTATTTCAATCAATGAGAGGTATCGGATGAAAGCAGCATCTTAGCAACTAAGACAGACCCAAAGGGAATATTGATACCCAGGCAAGAAAGTTGAAAGCAAAAAGTGCTTCAATTTGAGTAAACACGAACAGGCTATGGAAGCAAAGCACACTGAGCTGTGACACTGAAGGAAGAAAACTGGGATAAATCCTGGCAAACACCTCCAAAGGTTTATTAGATAAATACAATAGCTAACAGTGAGACCAGATGAACAGAAGCTTAGAAAGGGACTAATATCCTCAGTAAATGGATTCCTACCTGTAGGAATCCCATTAGATGAGATGATAGCAGCCAGGATTGTACCTGCTTCCAGAACTGTCATGGGGATTGAGAGGGAAAAGCCATGTTGAAAGGACAGTGCTGCTGCTGAGAAAGGTGACTGAGGTTTCAGCCTTACTTTTGGGACCAAAAGTTGTCCTTGCAACTGCTCAGCACTGCCTTACCAAAGCACACCTGGACAAACTACTGCCCCAGGAACAGCACGGCCACACACCAGCAGCACCATGGTCTGGAAAGCCTGGGAAACACAGGAGTGGGGAAGAAAAAAAACCACACACCACCTCTAAATACTATTTCTACCAAGGCATATGCATTCTCCCTTGGTCAGTCCCAGCAGGAGCTTGCTGCTTCCAGAGTCCACTCCCTTAGGCAGGACCAGTCTTACTCTCCCTACACAAGAATCCATCTCACCCAGTCCTCCCTGGAAAGACTCAAAACACACAGATTCACTCAAATACACTCCTACACCACTGTTGTTGTTCTCCTCATTATACTCCTCCCTTTGTACATTCTTTTCCTACAGAAGAGAACCTCTCCCAGCAAAGTGCTGTGGATCTCTGAACAGGACAGAGCCTGACATTTCAGCTTGACTTTGATTTAGCTATATGTGATCTTCACAGCAGAACACGAAGATTTTGCAGAAAGGCTCCTCTAGGGAAAAAGAACTAGCACGGGCATAAACAGAAATAAACAGTACAATTCAAACAATCCAGCACTCTATCAGACAGCTTTCCCTCAGAAAGCTGTGCCACAAAGCATTGCTGTGGCTTTGTGTCCAGCATCAGGCCTTGCTTTTACTGAGAAAATAAGCCAGAGAGGACTGTTGAGCAATCCTGCTTAAGAAGAGAACCCCTAGAGCACAAAATTGCTTTTAAATATCCACCCTGTTGCACACATCAGCACAAGGAGTGCTGTGCTCAGCAGAGAACAACATGCAGCCACAGCCCAAGGAAATCCAGCTGGCAGAGCTGGCAGAGATGGACAGTCCTGGGTGCTTCTGCTGCCTTCCCCACCCTCCAAAACCTCTGCCAGCCACAGAGCAGGCAGGCCCAGCTTTTCTGTCCAGCCAAGTTCCTGCCCTTTCCATATTCCCCCTGCATTTTCTCCAACAGCCCAAGCCATCCTTTCTCAAGCAGCAAAACTCAGATTTTCCACAGCAGATGCCTGTGCAGATTTTGGCTCCATCAAAACTGCAATTTATTTAGTTTAATTTGGATGGTATTTCCTTAGTTGTGGCCCAGGGAGGTGACAGTACTCTGTGCTATGTCTCCATGTGGCTCCTCAGTATGCAACTACAGCCACCATCCCCATGACCCTTCAGGAATGTCACCTCAACTGTCAGTAAGAGCAACTAGACTCACTAATTAGTGTGTGCAAGTGGGCACGGCAGGCTCAGGTTGCCTCCTGCTCTGGGGCAACTTTCACAGCAAAGCTCGTGCCCAGAGGCTGGAGCAATTAAACATGCACTCCTACATCACTGCCATGACAGCAACAGGAAAATGATCCCAATCCCAGCCTATCCTGGGACACTTGTTTAACCAAATATCAATCAGTACAGGGAAAGACTCTCTGGCCAGAAGGTTATTTGGTCATGGCAGACATTCACAGTCGCTATAACATTTTGAAAACTTCAGTACCATTTTAGAAGAAATCCCAGTTTTGGAAAAACATACCACCTTAGACACCTAACATATAAAAGCTTTCCACAATTTGCCCTCTTGCTTACTTTAAGAGCCTCCTCAGAAAACAGTTCCAGGACTCCGTGATTTTCTGCCTTGCCCAGCCTTGATGCTACCTGCACAAAGCTGCTGCCATGGCACAGGTGCTTCCCACAGCCTCGTGTTGCCCACATAACATCCTGGGGCTAGAACCAAGGCACCACATCTCCCACAACCTGCATCTCCTCCAGCCTTCAAGAGGCTTTGCTGTCATTCAGTTCAGGATTCATGCCCTGCTGGTTTGAGATCCTGTGCCTGCTGGAGTCACAACCCAGCCACAAAATCCTCAGCTTAACTCTGCTTCCCTGCTCTGAAACACTGCTTATTGGAGCCCAGATAAAATCTAGGTACAAAATAACTGGAGCAGAGCTGTAAGTGCTCAATCACCCACATCCAAACAAGAAGAGGGAATTTAAAATCAGTTCTGCCGGTGGGCAAACCCTAAAGCCTAGTTAATGCACAACAGCTGTTAACAAAAGTTGTATATTAAAACCATTTGTACACATTCCTGTTCCTTGAATAATTGTTCTGGAACTAAGTGAACACTTGCTACCCTCTTCCAACAGCACATCATTAATTAGCACACTAGAGCACCAGCACTCTGGGTCAGAAGGATTAGGGGTTACAGTAACTATGGGTTGTTATTTTATGCTACATAGCAGTCCAATCACTCCCAAGGGCACTGAAACAGATAATACTGGTGCCTAAAAGACAAACTTAGACTTTCTTATCTCATGCAGAATAATGTGTTTCATGGCTTTCACAAATACTAACAACTAACACTAAATGATTGCTGGCTGTTACAATAAAACTTAATGCTGCAGGATATTTAAATTACAGCAATTCAGGAGATTTAAATTACAGCAATTTGCAAAAGCAGCATTCCAGTGACAACCCATCAATGTCTGATAAGTCATCCACAATAAATTAATCAGTGCAATAGTTTTATTGTGATTTGATAATTTTTTCAAGTCATGCGCTGCACAAACATTTGGGTTATGAGTTGGGTTTGGGTGGGGCTCTTTTATTTCAAAGTGATTGGAGTGATTAGCTTTTCAATTTATTTTGAAGTAGTAGGATGAAAACAGCACCCCAAGTTCGATAGTTGATCAGCACACAGGATTCAGTGATGAGCAGGGACTGTTACAAGAGCGTCCTCAGGAGGTCTGGAAATGTCTACATTCTGTATAATAATAAAAATATAGAGAATATTTATCATGCAGCAGCAAGAGCAAGAAAAAATACTAATCAGATTCCTTCACAAGTACACAGCTGCAGTGATTCAGAAGCAGAGATTTTTTTAACCCTCCACACCCCAAGAATGCAGCAGACTGACAGCCAGTCACTGTCCCAGAACTAGACAGCAGGAAAAGTATCTACAGTAATTGCTGCTTTCATGCTGACAGAATTACCAAAAGCTTAACTCATTCATGTTTAGGAGGAAGTCTTTTACAGGCCCAAGCAAGAATTCACTTAACCATGTGTTTCAGCAGATACACATCTATCCATTAAGCAACTTCCAGTGTTTTGCTGAACTATGCCACAGACTCCTGTCCCAAGGGAAAACTTTGAATATTTGTTTGTGCCACAGGCCATATACGACCCCTGACAAAATAAAAAATACATTCTCAAACACCTTAACCATTCAAGGCTGATCACACCAACTAGATTTCACCTCATTTTGCAGAGGCTGCAGAAAAAATTAGTCCATTATTCAATACCAAAGGAAACCAAGACCCCAGTGCAGCCAAATGCTAACGCTGGGAAGCATAGCTAAATGCAGCTGTGTGCAACCAGCTCAAGAACTGTCTCAGTACTACCTCATGCAAAAATCTCACACTGTGCAATTGCTATTCTCCCTTCTACCGGGTTACAGTCAACTGTTCTAAAGTTCCTTACAAGATCCATTTTAGGCCAAATCATTTTCAATTCCACAAACTTCGTGCTAAGAGGTTTCATGAGTCTTACTTGTTTCACCCTGTGGTAAGCAAGATCACCTTTCACTAACATCTCCCTCTTCCCTTCCCTCCACAAAATCACAGAGATGTGGCTATGAGCAATCTCCCTGTCAGTCATTTGCTGACTAAAACAGAGGTGCAAAGCAGACATTTTACCCCAGTGCTTGTTTCCTGGCCCAAAGAGGGGACCTAGCAACAGCTAGAGCAACTCCCCTGAATTATTTTCAGTAAAACACTATAGACTTCTTCATTGGAAAAGGTCAGAACTTCAGCCACTATAATGCTGATAAACACAAGGCCTCAATCCTCGCCAGACAAGTTACCATGGTATAATGAAGTTTACACATACCATAAGCAAACACTCCAGAGCACTGCCTGCATTTCTGCCATGTGAAAATAGATGCTTTCAGCTGAGCCCAAAAGGAGAGCACTGTTCTGGAGCATGGATTACAAGTAACTGGTGGGGGCACAGAACTGGGCAATTCTCAAATAGTTTCATTGTTTAACAACATTGTTATGTGACACTGTATTTAATTAAATGCTTTTACTTCAATAGACTACTTGAAAACTTAATTTTACAGAAATAATTACCATTTTTGTGGGTGATTAAAATGAAAGCTTTTGAAATTTTCATAGTCCTCCGAGCAGCATTTAAATGCAGACAGGACCAACAGTCCTTCACTCAAAGCTACAGAATGTCATCATGCATATTTATCAGGCTGGGTTTCCTTCAGGGCAGTGGGAGAAGAGAATTTAAGGCTTTTTTGTAAAAATGCCTCTGCTCTCTTTTTTTCTTCTTTTCTAATTCATTCACTCAATTTATTTCTGTTCAAATCAAACAGTCTTGTGTCTTTGTGACCACTGTATTGCAGCTGTCTTCATGATCCTCTACATGGCACCTGGAATACAGCCCCCCCACATCAGCTCCAGCATGGCCACAGCACTTGCCAGACATATTGAGAGTCACTTGGTGATTCAGGCAGAGCTTCTCCCCTCCAATAAACCTCTTCAGTCAGAGGAGTGGTATTTTCAACCACATTTTAGCAGGTTGTAAATTCAGCACCAATATTTTAATCAGCCAAACTAAAGATGTTCTGTTTATCTATATTATTTAACACTGACAACCTACTGCTCCAAGACATCCTCATTTATTTTCACTATGCTTCTCCAGCTTTAGGCACTGTGAAAACAAAATGGATTTCCTAAACAATACAAAGATGGCAAAGCAGAATGAGAAAGGAGAGGAGAGAGGAAACAAGCAATGCAACTGTCTAACAGAAAATATCTTTGCTACGGATGACCCACGGTCAGTACTTTCAGATCTCTCAATACCCACATCATTATAACAGAACTTATTTGCAGAGCTCTCCAGCATGAATTCTGCACAAATGTGTACCCTCAGACAAGACATTGTGTCACATGTCTTACTGAATACACATATAAACCTCATTTCTCACTGTATTCCTTTTCACCATAAATCACTGCTCTGAAAACTGCCAAAACACAGCCCTTTTTCCTCATGTTACCAAACTGACTTTCAATACAGCAGTAGGCACTGCTCATAACCTCAGCAGGGAATCAGTGCCATACCTAATAGCATTAGCATAAGGGTCTGCAAGGGAACTAGAGATTTTTGATCATGACACATTTTACATAACTTTCATAATGCAGCAACGGAAGAGCTTTGTACAAGCAGAAAAATCAACCTAAGCTCAGGTCAACACTGAGGAGCACAGAGAACCACAGACCTGACACAGGGAGAGCACGAAGCTGCCGTGGTCTGACATCTTATCTCCACTTACATTTTACAAATATGCTCAATTTCCTTTCCCCGGTTGTCCTGCTGTATCCCGAGATCTAGTCTTCCTCTCCAGCTTTGGCTTAAAACACAGGTGACATCATCAATTCCTCTTTTTCATACAGCAATGATCGCAGTGATGAAAAAGCTGATGATTTCTCTCTCCAAATTCAGCATGGCATTCATAACATACTTTTTGACTACACCCTACTTCAGCTGAATGACAAAGGCTGGCAGAACTTTATACAGTTTTTAGATTGATACCACATCTTCAAATTCTCAGTCGTTTCTCGAAGATAAACTATTCCAGCTAGAACTCATATATGTAAGATAGATTTGCTCAATAAAAAGGATTTCCCCCCTCCAAGAGTAAACCAGTAGTAAAGTTTGATACGTAAACTTAAATAAACTAGCTGAGTTATCAAATAATTTCTAACACAAGGACAATGGACATCAGCTCAGACAGTACATTACATCAAGGTCTTCAGTTTGAGAGATATTCTTACCTCGGGTTTGTCTCTGTGTGTGTTTACAGCTTCAACATTCAGAAATATAGATTCTACTTTACATCCTGTTGATAGAAAACACATTTTAAGATATGGTTTGCTTTAAAAGTGAAGATGCAATCTAATTTTGAGCTGGTCAAGGTTAATCACCTTTCCCTTCTAATTTATATTAGAATTTCCTGAATTCTGAAGAGCTAAAGCTACTGAAAAGAATCTATTCCACCAGGATAAACATTCTCATTCTGATATTCCATCTCTTCACCTTCACTTTGCCATTATTCTCTGTGAAACAAATTCTTATTCTTAAACATACATAATCATTCAGTCAGAAAGTTCTAATTTGTAACTTTTCCCATTTTAAACATTCTAGACTTCTTAAAATGCCATTGTAATACAGGAGATAAACACTGTTCTCATTTTTTAAACATGAAAATGATTGCAAGGTATAAGTGTGTTGTTAGCAACTCTCATTCCTTTACACATGAAAAACAGTTTTAACCCCTAGCCAAAGGGAACTTCAAAGTCGACTCCTGAATAGTAACTTCTGCTTCACATTCAAAAAACTCAAACCTTCAGAGAAGCAAGAAAAATAAAACAGCCAGGAGAAACAACTATTACCCAGGTAGTATAACCTGACCCTGTTAGGGAATTATAATTACTCAATACATCATGGCCACAGCACTGTAAGCACTATCTGATTACCAAACCCTGTCTTATCTCATGCAAACATGACTTTTATAAGCTACCACCACTCCACACAATATTCATTAATTGTGAGTTCCTCTGACATACCACAGAGACCATCCTCTATCACAAACAGGTTTGCAGATTTTTCTCCTCACTTATTTCCTAAAGTCATAACACACTCCATAGAATTGCTACATAACAGAAAAAAGTGATTTTCTTAGAAAGCCACTGCACTTTACAAAAAAAGAAAATAAAATTAGTCATGCAAGTATTTGCCCGCCATTAAGGAAGCTTGTTGTGAGAAAACCTATTTGTTATGAATGCTGTGAGCAAACACTGCAGGAGGGGCAGCACTCAGAGTAACAGTCAATCAGAAAATAGACCTTAAAGAGGAAAAGTACACATGTCCCCCTGGAACAGGACCTTAGTCATCCTTCTGTCCACAGCTCCACTACAACCCTAGAAACCAAGCCAAAACAAGCTCTGACCCCTGCTGCTGGCCATTGCCAAGGACTATTACACAGCAGACACTTCCAAAGAGATCTCTTAGTCCTTACTGCTAGCCAAGTTAAAAAAAAAAAGAAAAAACGAACACTGTATGGAAAGCTTTAAATATAAACTAAAGGGACATGAGTTACTCCAGAGCAATCACAGTGTGCATACTCACATCTCATTCCTAATTACTGATGTGCAAGTCTGTACCTACAGCAAGATGTAGTTTCTCTTTCCAGCTGCTCCCACACAGACCACCACTACACTGGATTGCTGGGTAAGTCTCATTTATCCTAATCCAACTGTCAGGCTCTAACAGATGTTCCCCTAACGAAGATCAGACACTTAAGGCAGGAATGATGCTAGCAAACCCCGGTGGGAGGCATTTCCCCAAAACAGGATTAACTGGAAGGTATTAAACATATCAGGTCTGATCCTGCATCCTGCCTTGCTGGAGCCAAGCAACACATCAACTTGAGATAATGCCATAAATCACTACTGCAGAAATAATTTACACAGTCCTTGTGTTTTCATATGGTCCAATTCCAAAACCAAGGTTGATTGAAATGTGCTAATCAGTCATATATATCAAACACTTTTGAAAAGGATAATGCCATTTCTTTCATGGAAATCAAAAGGGCAAGGACAGTATTTTGTACCACTTTGTACCACCTCAAAGTGTGTGAACAAACACTGGAAACAGCCACGTCCCCTTAAAATTTATGACCAGTCACCCAGCTCCCCACATAAAAAACACACACAAAAAAAAAATCACCAGAAAACCCCCACAAAACCAAAGACAATCCTAAACAAAAACCTCTCTGTGGAAACAGGCAGAGACTAGTGAGTCAAGAGAATCCCGTTTAAAAAAAAAAACCAACAAAATTTTAACTGTTCTAAATCTCTATTTTGAAAAACCCAGCCTGCCATGCAAGGCTGGGAACACCAGATGTCACCACAGGACAGGCGGTTCTTACTGTAGCCGACACTGATTTTAAGTACCAAAAACCTCTTCAGGCTGATTATCACCTTTGAAAAATAACAGTCTAGACCTGTACTGTACTGTACTGTAGCTGTTACACTGGGAAATCTAAGTCAGCTTAACGAAATTTAACAGCAGCCACGTGTTAAACTGAGGTGGAAACACACAAAAAGCTTCATTAGCAATCAGCCTAAAGCCCAAGCAGTGCATGTTCCAACCCACACCCTGCACTGGCCAAGCCAGGAGGTGAGCTCAGTGAAGCCCCTGAGCCAAGCACCGCTAAGGGCTGCTCACAAACATCATGCCAACATCAACAAACAAGGTGAGTTCATGTGGTACTGTGAAGGTCCGTGAAAATGTATTTCAGGAAAAGAGAACAAAGTTATTTAAGGCTAAGGGAACACTCTAAGTTGAAAAACCTACATAAATGTAAATTTGCCTGTCTTCTAAAAAAGCAATACCCTCCAATACATCAATAAAAACTGAAGTCTTGCTGTACCAGACGTGTAAACACATGGGTTTGCCAGAAGAATTAGTAAAGTATATGAACAGAGCACAAAAGAAAATTGTACTCTAGCAGTTAAGTTTCAGGTCTTCACCAACACGTATGTATTTTCTGGCAAAACACAAAGCAAATGCAGTCCAAAGGATTCATTGATTCCAACAAAGCTGTGCAGGCATACACGCAGTGTCAAACCTAACTTTGCAATTCTATTTCAAAGCAAAGTAAATTTAAAGTGTGTTTTAATTTAACTGCTTCACAGCCTTTCCTGATTACACAGAAGTAGAGTTAGACTTACATATTACACACACTTGATAGCACTTACCATAAGCCACCGGGGTTAGCTTTAAGACAGTATGCAGTGGGCACTTCAGGTAAGGCAGTTGTTCTGAGAAATCAAACCACAGATTACACATGAAATACATGTTACAAGTAACTTTTTTCTCAGGTTTCAGGTCAACCATTTAAATGCCTTTTCATCTGACAGTGTATCTATTTTCTTCCCTAGCATGCAACAGAGATGCTAATCACACAGAGCAAAAAACAATCACAGTCTCTCAGGTGAGGAGCAGCTCAATAACATCAACTACCAAGTTTCACGTGTGGGTCAAATACAAAAAAAATTACACTTGGATACTTGCCTAGCAAAAACACCCTCTGACAATACAGAAAACTGCTAGAATTTACTGTTTGGAACATTAATCAGTCAATTTTCAAAAACCAGACTGTTTGTAATGTATCCAGGCAGACTCACCTGCAGGCTTGTCAAGAAAATACGCGAGCAAACAGCGCATGACAGCTTGGTGACATATGACAAGCACATTTTCCTGCCTTTCAAGTTCCATAATTACTGGCTCCAGTCTTTGAACAAGATCTTCATAGGACTGGGCAGGGAGGAGAAACACACAGCACATTAAAAAGGGAAAACTCTTTGAACAGTATATGTATATACTGGGGATCTTACTTTCACATTAGTCATCTTCTACATGTTATATCAGTGCACAAATACTGCAATAAAAATTTTCCTTAAATTAAGAACACAGTTTAGGTCTTCCAGACTATCAAAGAGCACACACACAACAACAAAAAAATCTCCCTTATGTTAAAGCTTGATTAAATTAACCACTTTGATCAAAAAATTCCACAAAATCCCTAGAATTTAATTCATAGCATCTGCAAACATACAGGTTTAGTCTTGCACATTATTCTCCATACCTCATCTTCAAAAGCATCTCTCTTCCAAGCAAAAATCTGGGAAGTCCAGCCTACAGTCAACATACAAAGAGTTCACAAAGCCTGACTTGTTCAGGCTGCCCTTTGAAAACAAACCATGGGCTTGTTGAACTGGCCTGGTGATGGCAGCCACCATCCCACCAAAAGTCACAGAGCAAGAAGGCTGGTTGCTCTTGTGACCTGTCCTGCACAGCACCACACGGGGAATCTGCTGTGCAGGTGACCAGTAGATGTGCATGCCCAAGTTAATTTTCCTGTTCACGGTAAAGACAATACTTCCAAAACGCATCATGCAGAGAACTGGCACATCATCCAGCAGAGCAGGGACTGAGCATTGCATAAAACCTCCATCCTGGTCCCGAGGCAGAATGGAAAGTGGCACTGCTGATTCAGGCCTGGGCAAGAGAAAGCCCCCGGCCCCCAGCGAGCCCTGCAAACCCCCACGGACTGTTACACAAAACTGCCTTTGACAAACGGCTGAGCTCAACTAATCACCCCAAGGCACGGAGGCAGTTTGAAATGTTTGTCACCATCCCGGAGGAGGACGTTAGTTTGAAAAACAAACACTCCTTGTTCAAATGGATTAGGAGAACTTTGCAGCTTAATGACTGCCTCATTAGTAAGAGCAGGGTCACACTCCCAGGAACACTGCTCTTATCACAGTGATTGCTCCTGACTGCTGAGGAAGAAGACGACAGAGCTCTGCTCCCTCATGACACAAACAGGGAGCAGCTGGTCCAATTACTCCTCCGCCCTGCTGCCCAGAATCCTAAGCCTTTAGCACCCACAGACAGGCCCTGTGACCATCTGGTAATTGCTGCACTGTAATGGGTTTGCTTTACAAAAGCTGTCAGCAAGTTATTTTCCCAGCGGCAAGGAGTTTAATAAAGTGAAAGACCAACGTGGCTAGAGATTTCCGCAGCATTTCAGCCAGAGCTGCATGCAAAACAGTCATCACTAACAGCAAGGGTGAATAGAAACAGAAGATCTTGGCAGTACCTTTGCATATGCAACAATTGAAGCCTTGCAATCATTCTTCCTGCTTTATCACTGCAGGACCAGCACAGGAATGATGCCCACAACATCAAAGCTCTCCATTGTTTTTCTAAATTTACTGGTATATTTTTCAAGCCCTGAATCAAATTAAATGGTCTGGGCTCAAGCCTTGCAAGCTCCTACGTGCTTTCACATGGAGAAAGGAACAACCTTTTCATTAATTTTAGAATCTATTCTTCCTTCCCAAAGTCAGCACAAACGTATTCAAGAAGACAAGGAAGCTCTTTGCCTTAGAAAAGGAGAAAATAGCATACCTCCCCTTTGGGGTATCTGTATCTGTATTTGTCTTGGTCTCTCAGTGCAAATTCAAGTGGATAATTTTCCTGTATTTCTTCATATGTCATTTCTTCACACACTCCCTGTAGGTAATGAAAATAATTAAACCCCATGTATTTCCAGCAGTGCAAAAAGCAGGTACCACTCTTAATTAAAAACATATATAAATAACCTTTAACAACTGTATTTTGTTACTCTGATGCTTTAATGCAAAATCATCACACATGATGAACAGGACACTCGGTGGACTCAGAAGTGGTTAGAAAGAATCATTAAACCCACATATAAGTGAAGTTACATATATGGGCAAGCAAGGTCACATTTTATCTATTGCACCTGCTTGTGTATCTTACAGATGCAATTGGAAGTGCTATTTTAACCCCCTGCCTACCATAAATTTCTGTCCAACCCCCAGCTACCCAAAATTTCACAGCATTGTGGCTTCTACAGGGAAAATTTTACTGGGACAGACTAAACAAGAATAAATTAGCTATGGCAAAATTTAATAAAATGTTGAGCCTTGTTAAACAAGAATTAATTACATTTTTTTCAGCCCCTAGAAGCAGCTTCAATGACTTTCTATCCCATACAAGGCATGTTATTAAAAAACTGAATACTTCCTTCATCTCTAGCAATCAAAGCAACTTATTAGACATTTAAAAAAGAAAAACTTACTGCATCTATCTCATTCAAAACTTTCCATTGCTCATAAGGCACTCCCAAAGCTTCAGCAGTCTGAATTGTCCTTTTCATCTGGCTGGTCCAAACTTTCAGATCTTTGATATTTTGCTCATTAATAAACTGTGCCAAGCTTTTGGCAAACTGCAAGAAAAACCATGAGACACTGGATGAGAGCTCAGAGCCAACACACTACGTTCAGTTCGGAACACACAGGCTCTGTAAACTCATGGCTTTTCCAAAAGAGTGTCAAGGTTTTTGCTGAGAAGTACAACACACTTATCCAAGAGGGACAGGAGAGGAAAGAAAAGGAGTACAAGGAAAATACAAGTTTTCTGCAGTTCCTAACTTCCAGGAATTTTCCCTTCAGCTTTAACTTGTGAGTTTTCCCAATTATCCAACCAGTCAGGATTTTACAAAAATACAGGTAAAAAAATACAAAGCACTCTTGCCAACTGCTTTGTACTGTAGGATTAAAAGCATTTTCAGCCAACAGAAAGACAAACACAAAAAAGACTACGTACAAAATCACAATGCACAAAGTGTCCATCCTCTTTCCACTCCCCAAACATGCAGCTAAAAAAGTCTTTCTTAAACATGTTAAGAGGAAAAGGCTGTAGAGGAAGACAGCTGTAATTACAGCACAAACACACACAAAACCCAGTCACACTTGTCCTGGAGGTACATACTTCTTTCCCCCTGACGGACAGTCCAGGATCTCCTCCTATCCTCCCTTTCAGATTGAGTTCACTTTCTCCATGTCGACAGAGGTAGATTGACCGAGGAGTCACATGGATATTCATGAGGTAGTAGACAATCCGGCTCTGGATGTGATCCATCACTCTGTTCACAAGGTAACTCCTTCCGACATCCATAATCTTAATGTAAGAAAGATCCCTTTCATGAGCAAGAAAAAAAAAGTAAGATTCTACACAGTTTCTATTTGCAAGTACCACAGTCTTTCCACCCTCTCTCTCATTACAAAACAGAAAGGCAAAAAGCCAAAGCAATGAGTAAATCCTCAGTTACCCAAGGAATATGCATTTCTCCTAAGAAACAATGCAATGCTCCAAAGGTACAGGATGAACTCCAGTCCTTTCACATGTGAGCTGCTCACAACACTTTCTTTTCTGTTCCCTTTACTTGCACTAGGTCCCCCTCTCGGAAAAACATAACCCTCCCACTGAAAGGAAGATTCAGTGGAGTCACTGAAGCTATCACAGCTGAGTAACATATCCAGCTATTTTATGACACCAGGTACTTTTCTCCAAGTTACAAACACTCCCCTCCTCCAGCAACTATTTGATTGCACCCAGGGGCCAAAAGACACAGTCATTATTTACCCATCTCAGCTAATCCCTAGGGCATTAGAAGGACCAGGGACTAGTCTGAAGCAAAATATTTTCTCAACCACTCTATCAACAACTATTTTTAACGTTTCTGTAATTTACCCAACCAGTACCTTCTCTCAGCATCAGACAGCTTACAATTCCAATTTTCACTGTTTATCCTTTCTCATCTGAGCTACAAATTTAGAGTAGCCCCTAGTTTAAAGTCTAAGAAGCTGAAGACAAGCACTACTGGTTTCTAGCAATACATTTGAGACATCACACCACAATAAACATAAAAACTTAAAATAAAACTAAATAGAGGTAATGAGAAGCAAGAATCATCACCTCATTGCTGCTAGTGTTCTTTGAAGTTAATCATTACTATTCCATCCAGGCACAACCATTAGGTCCATCACAGAAATTACACGCATGAACTGAGCCGATTGAACCAACTTCATGCTGCTTACACTCAATTACATTAAAATGCAGCTCAGCCTTCTCTGCAGCACTGGTCCTGAAACAGCCCAGCAGCACCTGGTGTAAGTACAGCTCCAAACCCCACTCTGAGATGCTGGACTGTAGCAAGAGAAATAGGGCTCCTCCTCACATGGTTCATCCCTACCTTACTTTCAAGAGTTCAAAGTGAATGAAAACCAGACAAATGCTTTGGTGTGAGGGCAAATAACCTAGCTATGAAAGTTTCTCACAGCCCTGCTTCTGCAGGTGATTTGCAAACACAAATAAATAAATTTACAAGTCACATTTTTAAGATGATTTTAAAAGATGATTTGTTCATCACCCATCGTAGCCATGTCAACCAATTAAGTTGTGCTTACAAATCCCTCAGGTCTTCTCTACATATTAAAAAAAAAACAACAACAATAAAAACAACTACCACCCAACCACTGTAGCAAGTCTGAAATAATTCCTAAATGTTGGTTCTATCCCAGAAGAATCATACCAATGTCTAAGTGGGAAAATCAAAAAGAGCATTGTTCCAGAGTAGACTCAATAGCCAATTTTCCTCAAACAAGGAAGTTTCCAGGCTACACCCCTAGAGTAAACTCTCTCTAATTTGCCAAAGGAAAGAGAGCTCAAGTAATTAAAAAACAAGTCCTGAAAGCCCAATCCCCAATACAGCATGCTCCAACCCTTCAGAAAACATTTTCATAACGCTGTGATAAGAGTATTGTTTCATCACTTACTTGTCCAGAGTTTCATCTAATGTCTCATATGAGTTCTTGTAGCACTCTATTCTTTTCATGAAGTCCTCCGTGGCTTCATCGTTACTACAATCAACATAGTCAGGACTCCCCAGCTTCACTTGCTGTTTAAAATAAAACCAAGATAGTAGTATGTGATTTCTTTCCCTTTTTCATGGACGTTTCAATAAATAGGAAGGGGAGAACACAGCACAAAAACTTATTGTCTGCAAGTTAATAAAAATACATGTAAAACAAAGAGCTGTTCTTCAGAGAATTAAACTTCTGAGTTAGTAACATTCACATAGACAGGAAAATAAGTGAAAATTGTTCTGTATATGGGAGCTAATGTTTTCTTGCTACTGAAAGTTCTTAAAATGTGCTTCTAGAAAATACTGAGCCCCTTCAAACCTTTCAACTTCAAGCAGTTAAAGCAAACTTTCCTATACTCACCACAATGTTTGCAGCAATGACCTCTGGATCAACGCACACTGACTCCACAAAAAAAGTCTTCAGGCCAAATGGAAGACACATGTACAGAAGGAAGGAAAAAGGAAGGTCCATTAAAACACCTTTAGAGAGTAAAACACATGAGCAGCGTGTTTCCCACTTCCATGCTAACCCCCTTTTAACAGCACCAGTGTTAAACTTCCCTTGATTTACTCAGACCCTCTCATCAGAAATTCCTTGCTTACCATTCATTCCATGAAGCATTATGCTCTATACTCTTTTTCCCAACAATGGAAGGAAAAAGGAAGGTCCATTAAAACACCTTTAGAGAGTAAAACACATGAGCAGCGTGTTTCCCACTTCCATGCTAACCCCCTTTTAACAGCACCAGTGTTAAACTTCCCTTGATTTACTCAGACCCTCTCATCAGAAATTCCTTGCTTACCATTCATTCCATGAAGCATTATGCTCTATACTCTTTTTCCCAACAATGTTTGCAAGTGATTTTTCAGCTTTTAAGAGGAAGAAATAAATGCAGAGCATGCAAGTTCAGCCACACAAATAGTAACTAATGCTTGTGAAATAATAATTTAGAAGCCTCTCAGTTAACAGAGCAGCCCCACTTGATCAGTGGTTTGTGTTTTGCTGTGTCAAAGTTTTATGGAGATGTGAGTTTAGAGGAAACAGAAGATTACTGGAGAACAGCTAAATGCAAAACAATCCTGGACAGAAGGCAGAAAACCACAAAGTTTTTGGTTTGTACAGCACTAACACAGAACTCCCTTGAGTTTCTGCAGAAAAAAAATGTTAACTGCATTAAGAACTGTATTTTAAATAGTTCTTGCTGATAGTACACTTAGAACCACAGTTCCAGGATGACAGGATTGAAGCCATATCACAAAAGAGCTTAGCTCCAAACAGTATGAAAATTAAAGATGAGTAAAAAAAAAAATCAGGATTGGTGACTTTTAATCACAAACAATACTGGGGAACACAAAATGCATAATTGATTAAACATCTGAGCAGGATGTGGCTTGGGTTAGTGCACTTCAGAGTACAGACAATGGCACAACTACCAATGCCTTACTTGTCCAGGCATTAGCTCAGTACTGCTTTGCTTTTGACTCACCTTATAGCCATTTTCTTCACCAAATTTGTAAATAGTTTCTCTACGTTCTCGAGTTGTGTTTGTAGCATCAAAGACCTAGGAATAATTACAGAGAGAGAAAGGAATGAAAAAAGCCTCATAGCCTGTAAAAAGCACTGTGTTAGCAACAACAAAAATACAGGTTCAAAGTCCCTCAATGTGAAGGAAAGCAATGGAAACACTTCTGTTTCACTCTACCCCACCACCTCAACATGCTCAAAGGGAAAACAGTGACATTCCTACATTAAACATATTATTTTCTAAACACTAAAAAGAGTAAGATTTTGAAAGCACTACTAGCAGAACACTAGATTTGGAAGAAGAAATCAGAATTTAAGCCTAACACATAATACAGGAGAGAATCTCCCTCCTGGCCCATTATCAGCATTAAATACCAATGCACAGATTTTTAGCTAACTTATACTACACAAAAAAAGATGCTGCAATTAATCTGCTACTCAAAATGCAAGGGTAAAACTTTTAAAAGGCAAGACTTACAAAACCCGCCCATGAATCAAAAGATATTTGCAGCCAGTTTTCTAGGAACTTAGGTTTAGCTTTGGACACACCAGAGTTTTACCAAAGTATGAAGCTTGCAAAGTATAACTTTAACCTCATGTCTCCAGCAGAAACTTATAGCTAATGGTTTCCCCCTGATTAGATAATGAAAACATCACAGAATTGTGTCAGAAAAACAACATTATGCCAATCAATGTGAATATGCAATGTCAAGAGTTGGACAGCTGATGTTCTGCATCCCATTATTAAATACTCTGATATGCATCAATTTACTTTGAGTTTCTCCTGCTCTCTTCAGAGATTTCTCATGCCAGTGGCACAACTGTCAATCAATACACAGGATATTTTTTGTTTGGCAAGTCTTTGCCTTCCACTTGGAACACTAGACTACCAAACAGATACAGAAGTACCAACAAAACAACAGATGCGTTTAATAGCATATTGTATCATTTAGGCAGAAGGGGAACATTTTTCTCAATGCTTAATATGGTATCATCACCTCAAAATTAAGTGTTCCTTACACTGCAGCAGCAAGGCAGACCTAATACACAACTGCCAAAGAAAAGAAGTCTGATAAACTGAAACTGATAAACACTCAGGTTGTGTATTATCCAGTAGACACACACTGTTTAGTACAGAAGTACCTCAAGAATGCGTCTTCAACAAGACACTTACAGCCACATGTCCATTTTCTTCACTGAGGTACTGCCGGACGTCATTCAGCGCTGCTAAGGCACACTGTCTTCAAAATCAAAGGAGAAAGTCAAATGCTAGTTAAAGTCATTTTATTAGCGAGCTTGTGCATTGTGATCTGCAAACATTAGATAATTTATCTCAAAACTACAGACTCCCCTCCAAACACAGGAAAAAACAACAGAGGTCAACCAAGTTATACTAAGGACATGTGGTCATGGCCATCTGCCCGACAAAAGGCCAGTCCAGAGCCCATCTACTATAACTAGAGATGTATAGTTGCTTCTTCCTTTAATTTTCAAAGAGTGAAAAAAATAAATAAAAGAAACCAACTTAAGTCCTTTATTTTGTGGTCCTAAGGTAAAGTGGATAGGCAACTATTTTTCAGTAATCTATTTCCTCTTATTTGAGTGGCAGAGTAAAAATTGCTTAAGTTAAAAAATGTGTTAAAACAGGGAGTAAAACCAAGTTAGCACCAAATTTTAGGGACAGAGGTGAAAATAACATCCCATTGCAGTCACTAACCCAATTAGCACTGGACACTGCTGAGGACACAAAAAAAAACCATCCCTTGTGTTAAATCTGGACAAGAACACATTCATTTGCAACTCTGCTGTGTCCCCAGCATTATCCTCAAAGTCCATTGTGATTCCTAACACATCAATAATGCTGGAGGGCAACATTAACATTCTACATGATTTACTCCTTAGGAGAACAAGGCCCCATTTATTTCCAGTAAGTACAGTCTCTTTGCAGTACCAACATAAAAGCATGCCCACTTCAACAGCACTTCTATGCATAACTCCTCGATTTTGACTTCCAGGCTGAACTTCATAACTCTTCTATTTACCACATTCTGCATGCAGAACTTTATCTTAAAAGAGAAATGAAGGCTTTCCAATCCTGACAGAATTTCCACATTAGCACTGTTAAGAGATGTCAGGAGCTGAGATTCATCAGTCAGGTCTTCACTGAATAAATACAAACCCTCTTTACTCATTGCTAACCAGGCAGATTATCTCACACAGCCCATTTCACCTTACATCCCTAACCATTTAGTCTAATAGATGACACAGAGGCACGTTAAAAGGTTTGGCTCTACCTGCAAGCAAAAGGTAGTGGCTTGCAAGGCTAATGTGCTCCATAGCTACTCTTTAGTCCCAAAGGATTAGGAGGTTCTTACGCAAGTTGTTCTTTGGCATTAGCAACACTCAACTGCTGCTGAGGGGGAAAGGGAAGAGAAAGAACAAGCAAAGGGACAGCCACAAAAGAAAGTACAGGCAGTAGAAAAGTCCAGGCATTTTTCATGCTTGAGCTGAAGCTGAATTAAGAACAAAATAGTCTGTATTTTAAAGCAGCCTAAATAAGTATTTCCATTACTCTAAAATTTCTCTTCCTTCTCAATTCATACTGCATTTCAAACTGCACACTCTAAATGCTTTCCCGAACATACTAAAAAGTACAGTGAATGCTGAATAAAGTCAAAAGACCTTCCCATTTGATCCTCTCTAAGGTCAGAGCAAGAGGGAGCTGCTTCTCTCTTTTCATCTACCCCTTCCTTCTCTCATGGTTTGTCTCTACATTAAAGCACAGCCTCTTTTTCCAGACAAGAAAGGAGACTCGAACACTTCATCTAGGCACAGATGCTCACACTGGTGCTCAGCTTACTCTGCATAGCATTAGCAGAATATGGCAATTTTCCATTGTGCATTGATTCACTGCATGAGGCACCTGCATGGTGGCCAAAAAGACAATTTCAGGGAGAAACTAAGTCTTTGACTCCTGCTCATTTGAACAGATAATGACAAATATATTCAAAGTGCTCAAGATGAAAAATTCCAGTGTGCAAACTAAAAAGAAAAGCAGCTATATGGGGTGTTTTCTTCTTTATGTTCCATACAAAAGTTCCAAGACGACATTTTAGGAATTAGGCAGCAAAAAGAGTCACATCTATTAATTTACACCTTACAAAAAGGTAAGAAAAATAATAACTATTTGTTAAAATTGCTTTGCTTTGAGTGAAAATGTCCTAGAATATCTGCAGGAATAACGGCAGTCACAGCCTACTGAAAGGTGAAAAGGAATCAAGTATTTACCTTCTCTTATTTTTGATGTTTGAGATGAAAAAATTAAGAAAAAAATAGTCCAAATTTTAATCAGCCTAAACCAATCACTTTTCCACGTTCCCTAGAATTTCTTTTCCCTGTCATTTCACACTGTGGCCTCCCTAAGGGTCTTCTTGAGCATACAGAAATGCAACCTAAAGCCATCTCTAAGAGCAAATTACACAGGGTATAATTTCAATACAATTAGCACTGTGTACCAAACACAATCAAAACTTACCTCCTGATTTTCAAGCCTTCTTCATTGTCAGGCAGGAAGAATTCAAAAGATTTATACTTTTTCACCAAATCTCGACGATACTGACCAACATTAAATTCTGCCAAGAAGAAACCAGTGTTAGTGGGAACTAACAACAGCCATGGAAAAAGGAGAACAGTTATGACAGCTACAAAACCAAATCACCTGCAAGTATAAAATCACTTAGCATGTATGAAGTCAATATATCATATTACTACTTGTGTTTTGGGGGGTTCTAAATACAAAGACAAGAAGTCATGGAAATGACCAGAGGACATTTGGGCTGTAGGTAGCTTTACTGGAGTGACTTGGCCATATTGCAGTGCCTCTATTTGCCAGTTTGCCTGGAGCACAGGACGACACTTTTCCTCCTTTGCAGAGTGGCTGGAAGTCTATAAAGGACTACTAATGATTATTAGCAATAATAATAACTATTATTATTAGTTTTTTCTTCTATGTATATGCACAATAAAACAGTATTCTGACAGCACCTACCAAAACTTTCAGCAAGGGAAGCTCTAAATAGAACTAAACAATCTTGCTTTTGATAGACAAAAATTCAAATTGTGGAAACAATTTTTCAGAACCCTATTCAAATATTTCTATTCCTTAAGGATCAGTACAAACAACTCCTCAAAGTCTGTTTCATCTATTAAAAAAAAAAGCTTAAATTGTAAAAAACCCAAGCCAAATAAAAAAATCCCAGCATAAGTATGGAACAAAATCTTATTGTGGTCTCTTAACAGTGGCCAAAGAAAATTATTCCTTATCTGGGCAAAGGCCCATAAGGTCCATGGTCATACACGTGTCACAGTATTTTTTTCAATAACTGAAGGGCCTATAAGGGAGCCAGAGAGGGACTCTGTTAGGAACTGCAATGATAGGACAACAGGTAACGGGTTCAAACTGAAGGAGGGAAAGCCTAGGTTGGATGTGAGAAAAAAGTTTTTTACTCTAAGGGTGGTGAGACACTGGCACAGTGAGACACTGTGGCTGCCCTGACCCTGGCAGTGTTCAAAGCCAGGTTGGATGAAGTCTTGAGCAACCTGATCTATTAAGATGTCCCTGCCCATGGCAGGGGGGTTGGGACTAGATGATCTGTAGGGTCCATTCCAACCCTTAAATTCTATGATTCTATGATGATTAGGGCAAGACAGTCCTGTTTTGCCCTCGAGCAGACAATGACACTGAACCCTAATTAACTTCATTCAATGGCTCTGAATGTATATCTCTAAAGTATAATTAATGTTTTAACTTGTTTTTGCGCTATAGGTTTTCTCTGTTGAGCTGCAAAGCTTTTTTTTTTTTAAGCATTAGATCAAACTGTAGTACTCCGTTTGAGAAGCTGCCAAGGTACAACTCTTTGCCAGACTTCATGTCTGGAAAAAAGAAAAGAAGCAATAGACACAGCTGTAGAGCTGTAATTAAGAAAAAAGACATAGCATAAATGAACTCAAGAACCAGCTGCTGTATGCAGATTGCGGTTGGGAGTGGGGGCAGAGGATAAAGACATAAATATTGTTAATTATTATTTATTATTTGAATCCAGCAATGTAGATGTAATTTTTTAGTGGTCAACTGTATGACACAGATTATAGAACAATACAGGTTATTCTGTGATGGTTTTAAGGAGCACTGGCCATTCTGGCTATATGAAAAGGTGGGTCTTTCTAAGACATACAGAGGAGGCCAGAAGTTTGGATGGCTAGTGCTGTCAGGCGATAGAATTTCGTAAGAAGGAATAGTTACTGCAAGAGGGTCATGAACAGCAAAGGAAAAAGTGCTATCTAGTGGGATAATCTTTAGCCCTTATTATTATCATCCACCCCTATGGAAAAGTTTCACAAAGCTAACTGGTATCACAACCACCACACAGCCACAGCTATTCAAAAAAGCTTCCAAGGTTTAGTATCTAAAAACCACATTGCAACACAGTTCTGTTCAAGCATCTAATTGACCTCATTTCCTTCAAAAAGCCCAGACAAAAGCCTTCTGTATTTTTAACTATTTCACATTCTAAACAGAGGATTTTGGAAGGACTAAAACACAATACAGAGCTGATGGCTGAAATGATAAAACTAACACCAACCCAGGGCTATTTACCTCCACTTTCTGCTCTTGAACTCTCCAGCTTGCTTAATGTTACATGAAAAGATGGCATTTCTCTTTTCTCTGGCTTATATAACCTCATAATTTGAACCATCTGTCTCAGAGAGTAAGAACACTCGCTAAATTAAGCATACACTAATTTTAAGACATTAAGAGCCAAAGGGCAACAGATGTTAGGGCTACTTGATACTGATCCTGCATCGATTCAGTCCCATCAACTGGAAGCATTAGGCAATGTGTCATCTATTCCCTCAGTCAAGCAGTGAGGGTTTTTACATTGATTTCAGTAAAACTGCATCACTGATGACACAAACAGGAAGGCTCTGTGGTTTTCCAAGAAAATTCCAAGTCATCTTTCTAACAAACAATAATCACCAGCCTAGGATGGAAGCTCATACTTCATGTTGTACATTTTTGTAAAATTAGGCCGTAATGCTCTACCTACTTTTCATTAAGCAAAAGTACATGTGTTTTCAGATGTGCTGCTCACAGTAGCCCATGGAACTTTTCCTGTAACTGAGGCAAAACACCCCTACCAATTTACTGAGCCAGCCAACCAAGCATGAGCCAGATGTGGACAATATATTGTTTCTTGCCCAATACTGGATTTCTGCTTTCCAAAGTTCACATAGTAAGATGGTCAACACGATGACATATATGCAACATGTCTACATACATGTAAGTAGATGTGTACTGACATACAGGCATAGTTATATCACATACATTTTATCACCTTGGCTATAGGCTAAACTAGTTAGACTGTTACTCTGTTCCAGACTAATGGATAAAACTGAATTCTCCAAATATCTGGTATTTCTCATCAGTATGAGAAAAATCAGTATGAGAATTTGACTGAAAACAGTCAAATTCAAGTGATAATTTAAATCCTGTAAACATCTGGTAAACTCTCACACTTCAATGAGTATATCCTCCATAATGCCTCTTCTAAATAAACCACATTAGACAAATTCTAAAAGCTTAAGAAAACACCAGCTCAAAAAAGCTATAACTTAGAATCAAAAGGCAGTTTAAATATGGGCCAAATTTCTTCATCTTGACTTCTTAGAGCCATGAGGAAATACACCTCTGAATATCAGTCAGAAGTCTACACTTGAGCATGATCTCATATGTTTAATGTTACTTAAATTATTAACTAGTCATAATGACAAAGCAACCATTACTGCACTGGGCACGCAATCACGGAACGCTAGAACTGCTTTTTTCTTCTACAGAGACAGAGAAGGCAAGGGAAATGGCTGCTCATAAGCTCAAATAGACTTAGGTCTTGTTTACTTGCCAATCTGAGCCTACAAGACACCACGGGAGCCCAGGAATGAGGTAGGACAGCCAGGTCCTTGGCACAGGCAATCTCAGCCACCATTACGTGCTCAAAATCCACGTATCAAGACCTCATAAATGACAACAAGTGGTTGCCTCAGCCCCTTGGGTTCTTAATATTTAGACAAAGAGCTGCCAAAAATGCAGTTAAACAAAGAAGTAGACAGAGAACTACCTGTAGTACAAAGTTCACAGAGAGGAGATGGAAAAGTTGGAGGTTTAACCCAGAAGTGCTGACTGCTCTATCACTTGTCAATTAGATTCTTTTTTATCCACATAAAGAAAGGGAAAGGAAAAGAAGTAGAAAAAAAACACAAACAAAAAAAGGGAAAAAGTTGATTTGGGCACCTGGCAGAACAAGGTGGTAAATAAACAGTCACCAGAATTTGATTAATTAACACTTACACACGACAGAGAGCCTGTGTATGTATAACATACATTACTGTTTAAAAGTACATTAACAAAGCACAAGGATTTCAAGTATTCAAACCTGGCCACAAAATTACTGGAATTCAGGCTTATACAACACCTAACAAATGCCCCATCCTTCTGATGTAAACGAAAGTAAATCCATCACCTTTTGTAGGCACTCCAATCCAATTTAAATAGCGTGTCAGCTTCTTCGAGATGTAGGTTTTGCCTCTTGCTGGGAGACCCACCATGACAATCAGAGTAGGGCAATTGGTCATACATACTGAAACAGAAACAGAAAACTAGGCTTTACCATTAATATTCCCATGAAGTAAAGGCTTATACTACAGTGGAAAATTACTCTCAGCATGCTCTCTGTGGAAGTGACCATCCAAGCAGCTCATGCTCTGTGTCTCACTGTTTCAGGGATTTCTACAGCAGTACAGTGGACCTAATTGGGTTTCTTATGTTGTGCTGACTTTTGGAAGAGCAGGTCAGTGGCAGTGCAATGCTGGGTCACGTGAGTTGTACACAGGCAGAAGATAGGAAACCTATGCATTCGCATCCAAAAACAACACCAAAAAAAGGACACTGACATCTTACGCCCCTGTGTACCTCAGTCCAGTGCTTGCATTGAAAGGAAATGGCAAGGTGTTTTAAATCCCTAAGACAAGACCTAAGCACTGCACAACCTCTTATTGGATTTGAGTGAAACAAGCATGCAAGATGCAGCTTAATGCACTATAGTAAGACATGGCACTCAGTACTTTAAATATTAACACTAAAATCTCTCATTTTGACTGTTACCAGGAACAAAGCACAATCAAGTACAATAATCTAATACAGATATATGTACAGAAACACTCCTAATCAAAGGCAGAGTGTTTAAAAAAAACCCAGCACTGTAGGAAGTTGAAGGAGTTACACATATAAACTGAAAACCTTGAGGTATTTCCTTTCAATTGACAAGGTTTTTTAACATTTTAATGGCACAAAACTAAGGATACCTTGCATGAATCTATCACAGCTACAAGGAACTGCCTAAAAAGAAAGAAGATATTAAAGTGGTGCAAAGATCCAACCAGGTACCTCCTACATCCTCTTTTAAAGAGAATTAATTTCTATACAATCCACACATGTATCAGTTTCCTCAGTGTCTTGATAGAGGAGATGTTGCTTGACTCCAAAATACTAAATCTCAGTGTTCGGCTGTAAGGCATAACTAAACCGTTGCACAAAGCATTGTGATTGCTCAAGATTCCCAAACCTTGGATGGACTAAGTCCCATCCCACAAAATCACTTGCACAAATCTGGTGCAGCTACTCTGCCTAATAAACCCATAGAAAAAAACCACAAAACCAAGCCCATTAAAAATACACCACTTTTCATGAGAGAAATAAAAGTTGCAGGGAACTGAATGCAATCCAGAACAGACCCATCCAGACATATCCAAGTTTCCAGAAGGGCATTGATAAAAGCCTTGAGTAAGTTTCTCTGTGCACAAGTCTATAAACAAGAAGGAAAATGTTTTTTTTTCCCCTGTTGCTCTTTGTCATAAGTTCAGGCTGTGGACACACTCTCCCAGAGGGAGAAGGAAGTCTCTGGGGAAACATGGTCTATGAAGCACAAGGAGTTCAGTGCTTACTAAGCTTACCAAGCTTACCAAGCTTGGCTTTCAGTTTTAGTGTAAGACATTGCTCGTCAAAGCCAGATTGAAAGGTTCTTCACGTGAAATACCTAGCTCAAGTTTTATTCACTATAGGCAGTGAAGTAAGAGCTGTACAGGATGAACCAGGATCCATACGGAAAGGCTACACACACAGCCTCGGGTCCTCTTGCTCTGCAAGGAACTGTGTTGAAACAGGCTTTTCTACCCATTCCAGATAGAATCTACCAACTAACATTGGACCTTGAGTAGCTCTTATGTTTTTTTGTTTGGGTTTGGTTTTTTTTTATTCTCTTGGGCTCAGCCATACAAATTTAGCTTTGGCATAGAACATTTGCCTTCCAGTAAGGTAACAATAAACCTGTTCTGGAGCAAAACTAAGGCCTGGGAAGCTAACATGAAGAAACTTACAACCCATTTAAATGGTTGCTTCATAAATTACACCAACAACCACTTTCTAAATTAAGTCCTACTGCCCATGTGGGTTTGTAACAGATCTTCTCACCGAGCAGCAAACCTGATCAACACAACTACAACATGCACAAGGGACATTCCCTCCCATTGCCAACAGGTCAGTGTTCCAGTCTGGCATTTTTACACAAACAATGTACAAAACTAGCAAAGTTGCCTTTATTAGAGCCCTGTGTGCCCAGTGTAACATGCACACCTCACCTGTTATTCCAATCACTTTGTGGCCTGCTATCTACTGTGAAGCTATACAGCAGACACCAGGGGAATTATCTGCTGATCCCAACCAAGCAAGTGGCAATCCTATTCTGATCATGTGCCAGGCAAAGTGGGAGTGCTTTTCCTCTACAAAGACAGATACCAGTAAGACAAATACCCTGCACACCAAAAGGAGTAATGCCACTGATCCAAATGATCCCAAATACTCTGCTTTTATATAATGCCATAGACTTGTAAACAACTCTACAGAACATATCATCCATTAGTGCTCATCTTCAACAAGAGGATGGCAGTTCATAACCTAAAATTCAGGACACTAAAAAATGTTTGGTGTTCTGGTTTAGATGGCTACCAGTGGCTGCAGTCGCATAGCACCTACACAGGTGGCACTCAGTGACAAACATACCTGTGCATTTGGAAGTAGAAGCCAAAGGTACATGTGCTGGCTAAAACAGTAGATGATAACAGCTAAGTGACAGGACTAAAATTAAAAGAACACAAAGCAGGTATTTCTTCTGTACCTCAGTGCAGCATTCTCAACAACACACATGAGACTCAGCACAGCACACACAGGTTTATTTTCTTCCTTATGATAGCCTTAACAAGGCTTAAGTTTGGCCATTAGCTCAGAAGAAAAGACAAGACCAGAACAAAATGCAGTTCTGAGGATGCATCAAATACTCAAAACATTTAAAAAAACTAATTATCTTCCAATTTCTTGACTAAACCACAGTTTTCTCAACAAAATGCTGCCAACACTCACCCAAGTGGGGAGGAACGTTCATTCCAGTGACAGTATTTCCTATGTCAGTGTCTCATGACTAACATTTTCCTAAGAAATGTAAGCAAGTTTGACACGAAGAAGTGGACTGATGAAAACACCCCAACAAACCCCAAGTTACATATATGTAAATCCTGGTTTTCCTATGGGACAGTGCTCAATTCCCCTTTTCACAGCACCTTACCATCATTCGCTTTACACTAAAAACAATTTGCAGCACAAAAGTACTTCTAGAGCTGCAAGTTGCAGAGCCAAGGCAGACTCCTAACAGCAGCTTTCTCTCCGTTCCTTATTGCTGGATTGTCTGGCTTATCTCCAGAAACCTCTCTACACAATTTAGTCTCCAGAGAACAAACCAATTTTTTTATATTGCTTCACATGTGTAACACTCCTAAGGGTTTCTGACAACCCCAACCTGTGGATGTGCAATCAACACTACTTTTGCTAGAAGAACATACACACTCAGCAAAACGAGTTCATCATTTGCTGAAGATGCTTGAAGACTTTACTCAGGGTTTTGGTTTTTTTAAAAATAGATGTTTGTAATATGTGCACGTAAGACTGCATGTTTATAAACAACATTACTAAAAAGAAATGCATATTGTATCCCCTCACTTAGAGGGAAGACAAAAAAAAACATGCCCAAAATACCAATCAGTGAGGGAAATGGCCAAGAGATGAAGCACACTGAAATGAAGTGTTGCAACTGAAGCAAAGTCATTATTCCAGTTTTAAATTTCTTATATATTACTGAACAGCACACCAAGTTGCAGCTCAAAAGTAAAATTATGACTGCCTACCCTTCTGAAATTTAAGGCTTAACAGTCAAGGAAAGAAGAAATTACACGCTTATTTCTTGCCTCTTAGGCTCTATTGTGCAATAATACAAGATGCAAAAGAAGGTTGTGAAACCAAACTGGGACATAGAACACTCTAGATCAACTATGCATCATTTCATCAGTCCTTAAAACTCTCATGATCTTGTGAAATCAGAGACAAGAGTTGGTATTTTCCAAGTTCACATACTACATAACATATCAGCTGTCCCTTCCTTTCACCCACATTTAGATTTTGTTTTCCTCATCTGTGTTAATTTTTTCAAGTCAGCTTTTAAGGACAGACGTTTTTTATCAAGTTGTTACAGTCAGCAGTCTGAAGTTTACGCAGGATTCTTGCTGTGTCTATGGCCTTCGATTCAAGGCCCATTCTCCAAAAATCGCTGTACTATTTAGAGGCTCGTACACAAATATCTTTGACTATAAGCCAACACAACCTGCTTTCCAAATAAGGCTAGCTCTATGTTTTCCCCATCACTTTTCCAATGTAACTATTGCTAATCTGTTGTATCCTTTTGATCAATGATGACAGCTGGTCACCCTTCTTCACATCCCATGGGGATGAGTTCCCCATTCTGCTGCTCTTCCTAAAGAGCATCTTCTCCCTGTACCTGAAGAACTCCATTATCTTCTAATTTGTCTCTCCTTTTTTTGTTTAAGCCACCAGTTTCTAACATTAACTTGGTACAAGGAATTCAGAATTCATATCTATCCTCTAGCCAACCTTGTGCCACCAGCTGCTCTTAACAGCTCTGTCATCCACTTCCTCAGGGTTACCATTTGCTTCCTACAGCTTTGATGCCAATAGCAACAGTCCCATCACACATCCTGATCCTCAGGCTATAGCTGGGTGTTATCCTTATCTCATTCGCTCTCTCATCTTCAGTTCCTAGGACTGGGAGCACAAATACACACGAGCAGCATGTGCTCAAATGGTAGAAGACTTTAGACAATAATTTGATACTTTCTTTTTTGGACCTGATATACATTCCAACTGCTGTACGAACAGCAAATGACAATTATTAGAATGACCAAATTCCAGCAGCTGCAGGGAAATAAAGCCATTAACTGCAGTGAGAGGGAAAAATGTTTAACCATAGGAAGTTCACTATTTATCTCTCACTGTAAACATCCTCTGCTACCCTCTCAAAACAACTCTCCCTACAGTGTCCTTCGCTATTTATTTTTTATGTCCATATTTGCAGCCTACTGCTCGATTCAGAGCTTGAAGCAATCTGACAACTGATGCCAAGAGGAGCTTTAATGCAACCTATTTACAGACAAAACTTTCCACAAAAGACCACAAAAGACAAGTGGCAGTTATTAATAAAAACATGCACTTCTACTGCCTATAGGTCTGACTTTGGAAGGTCATTGGAACAGTTACCTTCACTGCACCAGTATCAGCAGCTGTAATAGCTGTCTGCTCAGTAGGCTGCACAGAGCCAGAACTCCTCCTCAAAGACCTCAATGCACAGACTAAAAGAACTGGCACCTCAAAGCCCCATAACAACTAAACTCTGGCACAGCTCACCAGATTTCTTCTTCCCCAGCCAACCGTAGTTGCTACAGCTTTTAGAAAAATCACACTAAAAACAGGTAAGTCACTTTGAAGATAGATCTACCGAGTCCTCAACTGGAAGAGTGCACAAATTCTGTTCACCCACCTTCTAGAAAAATAAAGACTAAAGGTAGTGCAGGTAAAGGTCATCAGTGTGAACAAGAATATAAAAACCCGACCAAAGGAGACTGAAAGACTTCAACTTATTTAGCTTAGAAACTCAGAAGACATCAGAGTGACTAACTTCACTTCTTGCCCTGGAAAGCTACACTGGGAGGCAAGAAATCCACTCCCACCTGGAGCTTGTGTTTTTGAAACAGTAACATTTGACACAGTTAACTGCAGCAGCAGGGAACTGGACCTGGTCAACCCAACACTGCTCCACATCACCTAGTCTGGGCCACCCATCCCGAGCTGCCACAGCACTGCTACAGCACCCACAGGTCACACTGCCTCACCAGAACCCCAGGCAACACCAGATACATGGAAATCTGAGGATAAAGGACTCTGCAACACTCTTGCATAAGAAAAATTACAAAGCGTTCTCAGTTTCCTGAAACAAGATAAATAGTTTTATCAAGAGCAAGATCTGCTCCTCTCCAGGGTGTTTGCCATTCTTATTTATCACAAATGACTGCAGACATGTTATGGTTAGAGCTGCAAGAGCAAATGTGTGCAAAAGCAACAGGATTAAAAAAAATAATTTCCAAGTATGCTTTTCCAGCAAAAGGGCTTTTAGATTACGAGGGGTCTTAGGCATTAAAATTATGGAGTCCTACAAAAAAACCCAACCCAGGTATGTGAAATGTACTTTCTTAAGTTATAGTTGAGTGAAGCTAAATAATTCTGCCAAGAAGACTCAATGTCGCCAGATTACGTGTGGCCAATACGCAATTCTTTTCTTGGGAGGTTTTTGGTTTTTTGTAAAACAGTACCTGTGTCAAAGCCATAACATATGTTACCCTGTTTGGAGAAGAGATGCCCCATTAAGGCTAAAGTGAAGTCTTCTCCTCAGCATGTTTACAGAAGCACTTTCATATTTCTGACATTTTTCCTATTTCAGCACTCGTGTCCCCTTATGTTTCAGATGCTAAAGTAATTCAGTTCACACAGAAACACAAACCTGCCTGCTTGCCTAGCACACAGCAAAAAAGTTTGGGCTTTTTTTTTTAAGCAAGGGTTGGACCAAAGCAAGAGCAGAGAGAGCCAAGGCTGCAGCCCATGGACTCCTGCCACACCGGCAGAGCCTCAGCTCTGTCAGCGCAGCCTCTTTGCATGACAAATAAAAACAATTCCACACGACAAAGTCCCTTTTGTCTGCAAAACTGGACCTCACTTAAGTAAGCATAGGAGAAAAATAAAAGAAAGAGGGAAAAAGAACCCAACCTGTGAGGTAAAGTTTGTTAATGAACTATGGTTTACAAACGCCACAGCTTAAGTCTCTGGGGGCTGATGACTTGGTTGGCTGCACCTCAAAATAAGGGAAGTCATTAACTCATAGAACAGATGGGCTGATACAGCATGGCCTTAAAGGAAAAAAAAAAAAAAGCAACCAACAACCCAAAACAAGAACACCGCGGCATTTTTAGGCCTCTCTCCAAGAAGAATATACTGAATATAAACGCTCCCTGCAACCAGGGCGTCTTAAAAAAAAAAAAATTAAGAAAAAAAAA
>NW_008671559.1:0-472 GCF_000695815.1 Acanthisitta chloris | reverse complement strand
GAAGTTGATGAGGCTTTCTATGGACAGTTGGAGGTAGCCTCATGGTCATAGGCCCTGGTTCCCTTGGGGGACTTCAACCACCCTGATACTTGCTGCCACCCTCATACTTGCTGGAGGGTCAACATGGCCAGGCACACACAGTCCAGGAAGTTCCTGCAGATCACTGAAGATAACTTTTTGATGCAAGTGGTGGAAGAGCCAATGAGGAGAGGTGTGTTGCTAGACCTTGTACTAACAAACCAGGAGGGACTGGTTGAAGATGGGAAGGTGAGGGGCAGCCTTGGCTGCAGTGGCCATGAGATGGTGGAACTCAGGATCCTGTGTGGAGGAAGCAAAGCAGTAAGCAGGACTAGAACTGTAAACTTCTGGAGAGCTAACTTTGACCTCTTCAAAGACCTACTTAAAGGCACCCCATGGGTTAGTGCTCTAAAAGAGAAGAGGAACCAAGAGAACTGGTCAATATTCAAGCATC
>NW_008671558.1:0-226 GCF_000695815.1 Acanthisitta chloris | reverse complement strand
GCCCCCTGGTATCCCCAGCACTGTCCTCCCTTGTCCCCATGGTGTCACCTCTGGGACATCACAATGTCCCCCCAGGTATCTCCAGCACTGTCCCCCCTTGTCCCCATGGGGTCACCTCTGTGTCCCCACAGTGTCCCAGCAGTGTTTTCTCCGTGTCCCCCCTGGTGTCCCCTGCACTGTCCCCCCAGTGCCCCCAGTGTCCCAGCTGTGTCCCAGCTGTGTCCCA
>NW_008671557.1:1141-2102 GCF_000695815.1 Acanthisitta chloris | reverse complement strand
TCTCATGGGGCACAATCCCCTCCCTGACACACCATCCCTCTTCCCCACAGAAATCCGTCGCCGGGGCTCCAAGGACCCCCTGGTCAAAGCCATCCTGCTGCTGGACAGCCCTGGCGAGCCCGGGGAGGGGGGCACCAAGCTGGAGCCTGATGGGAAGCACAGCAGTGATGCTCATCCTTCATGTCAGGAAAGAACACCCCCTACGAGCCCGGGGAGGGGGTGTCTGGGGGGACCCCCGAGCGCAGGGTGAGGGCTGGGGACGGGCGCCTGCCTGAGAACGACGAGCGCCCAGCGGGCGAGTACGAGCAGCCCTGGGAGTGGAAGAAGGAGCAGATCGTCAAAGCGCTGTCAGGTAGGGCACAGGGATGGGTTGGGAATGGGAATGGCAGCAGGGATGAGGATGGGGACAGACTTCAGCAGGGCCTGTCACGACAGGGCGAGAGGGGATGGTTTTAAACTGTAAGGGGTGAATTAGGTGAGATACAAAAGGTGTTTTTGTGCTGAGGGTGGCGAGGCGCTGGCACAGGTTGCCCAGAGAGGTGGTAGATACCTGCAAGGCCAAGCTGGACAGGACTCTGAGCAGCCTGATGTAGTTGAATATGTCTCACTTCATGTTGGGGAGGTTGGACTGGATGGGAGCAGGGACATGGATGGAGAAGGGGATGGGACCGGGGACACGGATGGAGAAGGGGATGGGACTGGGGACACGGATGGAGAAGGGGATGGGACCGGAGATGGTGCTGGCGCTAGGGACGGAACTAGGGATGGGGATGGAAGTGGAAGTGGCATGGAAGTGGCTTTGGGGGCTCACATCTCATCTCCCCCAGTCCAGTTTGAGGGCTCGGAGCGCCCCAAAGAGGAGACCCCACGGCAGCATCTTCGCCAGAAGAGTTGGACCCCCAAGATGCTGAAGGCCACGGGCACCGAGCAGGGCGAGGGGGAGCGCGTGGACCCCGCGCTG
>NW_008671557.1:586-1010 GCF_000695815.1 Acanthisitta chloris | reverse complement strand
CGGAGAGCAGGCTGCAGCCGTGCCGGGAGGCAGGATACCTGGTGCGCACCAGCGAGACCGGCAGCGGCAAGTACTCCATCGCGCTCAAGTGAGTGTGTGGGGGGCACAGAGAGGGGCTCCTGCCCCCGGTGAGGGGTGTCTCACCCTGGGGGGGATGTGACAAGTGCCACGCTCGGGGGATGCTGCGGCAGGAACCCCCCAGAGCCCTGATGGGGAGGGAGCACCCAACCCCGGCATCGGCACCCCCCGACCCTGGGGGGGATTCAGGCATCCTGGAGGGGCGGCACATTGTCGGGAGCGCCAGCGGCGTTTCCTTCCTGAGGAAGTAGAGCCCCTGGAGCCGAAACAATCGGAGCGGGACGGGAACAAACAGGGGTGGATGCGGCCGCGGGGCAGGCGGGCGCCCGCAGCAGAGCCGATGGCC
>NW_008671557.1:288-492 GCF_000695815.1 Acanthisitta chloris | reverse complement strand
TCGTGCACTACTACTCCACGGAGAAGCTGCCCTTCAAGGGGGCTGAGCACATGGCCCTGCTGCACCCCGTCCACTGCAAGCTGCATTAGCACCCTCTGATGCCCCCCGAGACTGGCCCGGGACCCCCATCCCTGCGGTACGGGGCAGGGTCCGGCCACGGCTATGTGACACAGGAAGGGGCCAGCCAGGACACCCTGATGTCCT
>NW_008671557.1:0-200 GCF_000695815.1 Acanthisitta chloris | reverse complement strand
ATCACCCTCTCCCTGGGACACATCCTGACTCCCCTGTGCTGGAGCCACGGGGCTGTCCAGGTACCCAGGGTGGGGGACGCGGCGAGACCGGGACGTGTAACGATGTAGTTAAATAAACTCTTTGGCTGAGAGCGACCGGTGGTGCTGGGATGGGGGTAAGGATGAGGCTCGTGCCAGCAGGAGCCACCACACTTTCAGGG
>NW_008671556.1:32539-33337 GCF_000695815.1 Acanthisitta chloris | reverse complement strand
TACTTTCTGACTCTGGCAGGTTATTTTCTGACTCTTTCAGGTTACTTTTTTTTGTACTGTTGCATTTGCGTTGTTTTGTTGTGTTGTTCATATTAAATTGTACTTCTGATTCAGTGTCTCTCACCAGTTTGCTTTTCAAACCAGCACAAGAGGAGACACCAGGGCCATGTCAGTGGTGATGCTTGGGCTCCTCACAGCTGGTAGCAGTGAGTATGTCCTGGGCTGGGGCACTTACGGAGTAAACAGGACCAGAGTGGGGCAGTGGCAGAAAAGGTGGGCTTGCAGCAAACCTTGCATCCAGCATTGCTGCCAAGAGGCTAGAAAGCAGCATGGAATAGCTGAGCTGGTTAGCAATGGGAAGCAAAAGCTGGAGGCAGGATAAAAGGTCAGAGAAAATATGTACAGGAAAATCCCATGAAGAGCTGTCCAGTGTTTAGAGAACATCAATCTTGTTATGGAGTCATGGCAGGGTGAGAGCAAGGATGAGCCAGAGGTGGTCCCCCAGCTATGATCCCTGGAGTCAGGGTGAGGGGGATACACACTGTCATATGAAGTCAAGCCATAAGCCAGAAGAGAGAAGCAGCTGCTGCAGGTTCCTACAGCTGGTTGGGTTGGTTTGCGTGGATGTGAGCAACCAAGTCATCACCTGAGCCCACCTGGCCCCAGGTTTCTACTGGAGAAGCCCAGTGCATCTGTGCAAGCCATTCCCAGCCCACAGTCCTTCCAATGGGCACTGGCTGTTCCCTCCTTGAATTCTTATCACAGAATGCTTCTCTCTTTCAATCCTGCCTAGCTTGT
>NW_008671556.1:30077-32470 GCF_000695815.1 Acanthisitta chloris | reverse complement strand
GCAATCAGCTCTGGCTGACATCGGCTGTGCTGGGTGGGTGAGAAAGCTGTTTTAGTAACAGCTCTGCAAGCTGTCAGGGGCTCTGAGCAGGCACTGGTTGCTAGAGAAGGCTGAGGAAGCAGGAAAAGCTGACAAAAAAGGTGATGTGTAGGGCCCTGAACACAGCAGTTTGCATCTTTGAAGAAAAAAGCAAATGGGAAGCATAATTTTGAGTCTGGGAGGTGGGAACAGGGCAACCCAGGGCTGCCAAGTGGGTCATGGACTCCAGTCCCCAGCTGTGGGCTCTTTGGAGGGACCTCCACCCCAGCCCATTGCTGGGGCCTGGGACAGGACACGCACTCTGTCCCCCAGCCTCTAGCACGTCAAACTCACCCAAATCAACACCAGAAGGTGGGAGCACCAGCTCCCCCCTCTCTCCTGCAAACCAGTGCCAGGCTCAGCTGCACAAAAGGCCCCTTTCACCTTCACTGCTGCTACTAACCCTTTGGCATTCATGGCCAGCATCCCTCCCTAGGGAGTCAGAGGGTGCAGCTGGGAGCTGCCCTGGGCCCTGGAGTTAATCTCTCAGCATTTCTCCTCAGAAGTGGAGATGAGAGAGTGGGAGACCACAACCTCACATGCAAGCCCTCAATTGCTCCTCTGCCTGCTGGAGGAGAGAGGAAAGGAGAGGCAGAGGAGAGTGGATGGCAGCAGACAAGGTGTTTTAGCCATGTCAAAGCTCCAGTGCAATGCAAAGATGCTCCTTGGATGGCACAGAGCTGGATCAGCCTCTTAGGGTGCAGTGCCCACGAAGAGCTTGTCCTGCCCTCCTCCAATTGCGCCATATCACTGGACACTGGGGGCTGTGAGGGGCATGGGACTCTGCCCAGACTGCCAGCCCCCATCCCCTTCCTCTGCATCCCCTGCAGCAGCCCCACACCTGGCAGCAGCCAGGCTCTCCTGCACCTTCCAGAGCCTCCAGGGGCTTGACTTCTGCCTGGCTCTGACTCCAAACCCACCTGCCCATCCCTGACCAGAGAGCTGAGCCAAATCCTGAGACTCGTGGGGAACCTGGGGAAGGAATAGGGGAAGAAATGGGTTTCCCCAAATGTAGCCTAGCAACAGGCACCCTGCTCTGTTGTCATGCTGGCTGGCAGCACCAGTGGCATGTATTTTAAAACTGGAGCTCAACAGTGCCACGGGGACAGGGGTTTCTTCACCATACCACTTCGGGGCGGTGGGCAGTTGTGAAGATGGTTTCTTAAGGTGGAACCACAGCACAGAGGCCGCAGGCAGATTTTTTCAGTGATTCCGGTGGCTTGCCAGTGCGGCTGACTCAGTCCCTCATTCTGTGGTTGTGCCGTTAGCTCTGCCCAGATGAAATCACATCCTGCAGCCTGCCCTGCAGCATCGGGCTCTCACCCACCCGGGCCAGGCAGAGCAGAGGAAAGGTGTGCATGACTGTTCCCAGATGATCCCTGGAGAACACCTGGTGCCCAGCCTGCCTGCACCTGTCCTGACTGTTCAAAGTACTGGGGCACAAGGGATCCCAAATGTCTGCCTTGGCTACCTCTATAAGGCTCACCAGCATGGCCCTGAGGAGAGTCTCTGGCCCTTGCTGTGTCTGGTGGCAGGGCATCCTGCAGCAGCCCCACTCTCGGGTGGCTCTGGCAGGGGGATGCGTCCACTGACTCCAGACAGGGACTGGGTACAGCTTCAGCCATCTCTTCTCTCCCCTTCTCAGAGCAGGGAAGGCTGGCAGGGCAGCCCTGGGTGCTCCTTCAGCTCCACACACTGCCCAGCACCAAGGGAATGAGCATCGTAACTGGGCTACTCAGCAAAGCTCAGGCACTGGCTTGTTACTCGTTTCTTTGCATTTCTGCCTCCAAACTGTCCAAGGGAGTGCAACAGTGGGGGGAGCCAATCCCTCGCTCACCTGGGCTGTGGGACGTGTGTGTGTGCGTGTGTGCGTGTGTGTGTGTGTGTGTGTGTGTGTTGCTTTCAGATTGCAGCCCGGGGTGGGGGGGAGAGATCCCAGTGTTTTGGGCAAACTCCCTCTGATCTGCCATGGTTCATGCCTCACTTGTCCCTATCCCACCAACTGTTGCTTTGCCCTCCCCTCACACCAGCGCGGTCCCCAGCATTGCCCACCTCCCTGCCTGCACCCTGACTCACCGGAGAGCTCCGGGCTGGTGTTGCTTTCAGATTGCAGCCCGGGGTGGGGGGGAGAGATCCCAGTGTTTTGGGCAAACTCCCTCTGATCTGCCATGGTTCATGCCTCACTTGTCCCTATCCCACCAACTGTTGCTTTGCCCTCCCCTCACACCAGCGCGGTCCCCAGCATTGCCCACCTCCCTGCCTGCACCCTGACTCACCGGAGAGCTCCGGGCTGGCCTCCAGACCCCAGGCAGAGG
>NW_008671556.1:27457-29917 GCF_000695815.1 Acanthisitta chloris | reverse complement strand
CTGCCAAAGCCCTGAGGCTGGGCGGGCGCATGTGCTCCCGCTCTTTGTCTGCTGCGCAGGGCCAGGGGCTGCTTGGGACAGCTGGGGAACTCAGCACAGGGGGAGGGAGTGAGCTGTTTTCAAAGGCACCCCATGATGGGTGAGTGGGTGCCATGCCTTGGCATCTCCACTGCTGGTGGAGAAACTGGAAGCTCCTTCCCTCTCACCTCTGCACCCCCAGGCAGAGGGACAGGGCTTGGTGAGGTTTCTAAAGTACCCCCAGCTTTCTCCCAGACACAGTGAAGTAGAAATCCGGATACACGTGCTGTAATCTCCATCTCAGCAAATGTCCGGCCATTCACCCTGCGAGGAGGAAGGGAAGGGCTCCCTCAGCTGCCTCCCAGGCAGCTGTTCCTGCAGAAAAGACAAACACTCACCCTCCTGGCACCCAACAGTGTGGGCAGGGATCTCTTTGCTGTCACGCTTCTGCCCCACAACCTCTGTGGGACCAGGTATTGAGTGCTCTGGCACCTCGTGAGAGGGCATTGTGCCATCCTGTGCCCCCAGCGCACAGGAATTAAATCTCTGCCTGATGATTCAGCTGGAGGGAAATGCTATGGGCTGGAGCTGCTTGCTGTGCCCTGGGCTGAGGTCAGCAGAGACAGCAGCAACCAGCAGTGCCATGAGCCATTGCAGGTCCTGCAGGCTCAGCATCACCCGTGCAGGGGCAGTCAGGGGAGGCCAGGGTAGCAGCAGGGACCAGCACACATCACCCGGGGGTCTGCAGCAGCAGCAGCTGTGTGATGGGTGCTGAGCTCCTGCTGAGGGTGCTGCCATGGCCCTGTGGGGCACTAAGGGCTCCTTCAATGAGTCTCTCTTACACTTGAGAATGCCAGGCAGAGTTTCCTGTCCCATTGAGTAGAGTTCCAAGTTCTGCAAAAGTTTTGATGGGGAAGATAGAAAAATGCCCCCAAGTTCCCCCCCACTTCCCCAGCCCAGTGTAAGCACCACTCTGGGCTGGGTAGCAGGACCAGGAGAAACATCTCTGCTGGGGAGATTCCTCTGGGAGCTTGCAAAATCATTTCCTATCCTAATTGCCTGGGGAGTGGGGAATGCTATCTGATGAGAGTTTGATTATTATTAGGAAAGTTGAAGCTTATCTGAGCTGGGGTGGGGGACGGAGTCAAGCGTTGGGGATCCCCATTTTGTGCAATGCTACCAGCTATGGGGTCCAGGAATGTGAGAAGGGACTTGCCCAAGAGTTAAGCCTGAAGGGTGCTGGGAAGCTGTCTGTTGGGACTGCAGCCAGGGCGATCTGACAGCAAAATTTCCCTCCCATCCTGGAGAGGAAAGCAAGTCGGTCATCCTTCCTGTGAAACAGCCCAAATTCCAGGAATGGGGCCCTGCCGGGGGTCAGTACTGGACACATCCCTTCCCACTATCCTGCCACGTACTGCCCATCTAGGCAGCTGCCAGTGGCGCTTTGAGGTTCCCCACTGCTCCCCAACACTCTCCAGCCTCCTTGCTCTCCCACCCTGACTGTTTTGCAATCCTTCCTGCCTGAGGGCTGTGCCCTGGCTGCATAAAGCCAGTGGCAGGTGGCCAGACTGCTCTGCTCAGTTTCCCTGAGCATTTGCCCTGCGCAGCCTCACATTTTGCAGCAAGGGGTGCTCAGAGGAGCCCACTCGGGGTTCCCCCAAGAGGGTGGGCTGGGAGAGGAGCTGTACCATCCCTCTGGGCAGCCGTCCGTCATGATGCAGCCGCAAGAGGCAGTGGGAAGGTCAACTTTGTTCACCCCGAAGAGATCAAGGAGCCCAGGGGCACCGTACAGCAGTGTGAGGGTGGGAGAGTGGCGAAGGGGCAAGACCAGACGGAAGCAGCAAGAGGAGTGGCAGACGAGATGCTCCCTTTGTAAAACCCCACTCCAGCTGAGAGGCGACAGCAGCGATGTCGGGGATGCCAACCCACGGCTCGGAGGCACCGGAGCAGTGCCTGGGTGGGTGTGATAGAGTGGAAGGGGACTCCCTGAACATGACCAGATAGACCCATGCTGAGTCACGGCTGAGAGGCCCTGCAGCTCCCCCCGCTTGCTGGCAGGTCCCAGCGCACACCCCATTGCTCCTCCCCACTTCAGAAGGAAGGAAAGGGCGAGCCCCAGCCCTCCCCAGGGTGAGTGCAGCTGAGGGGCCCAAGCTGACAGTCCTCTGAAAGCCTCTCTAGTCAGAGCTCTGCAGAGGGCAGACCAACTCACCACAGGAGGGCTGAGAGGCCCTGCAGCTCCCCCCGCTTGCTGGCAGGTCCCAGCGCACACCCCATTGCTCCTCCCCACTTCAGAAGGAAGGAAAGGGCGAGCCCCAGCCCTCCCCAGGGTGAGTGCAGCTGAGGGGCCCAAGCTGACAGTCCTCTGAAAGCCTCTCTAGTCAGAGCTCTGCAGAGGGCAGACCAACTCACCACAGGAGTGCACAGCCTGCCACGCCACAC
>NW_008671556.1:11695-27391 GCF_000695815.1 Acanthisitta chloris | reverse complement strand
GGGATGGACAGTCGGCAGCACAACGCCACCAAGGAGCCCGAGATTGAGCTGTTTGTGAAGGTGAGTCTCAGCGGGGACGGTGACTCTTTGGGTCACCCTCACCAGGATGCAGCTGGGCACAGGTGGTGGGAATTCACAGATGACTTCTGTGAACCCAGAGATGGGTACCAGATTTGATGTTGCTCGCTATGAAGGCTGGCTAAGCAAGTGCCCAGAGGAGGGGACAAGGCACAAAGTGGTGTGAGGACTGTGGAGTGTCATGCCCTGAAGCCTGGAAAATGCCCTGGTCTTGTGGTGGCCATGCACCCTGGGGGAGCAGCACTGCTGGCAGCTGGTGTGATGAAGGAGTGGGCACACACGTGCCTCCCAAAAGCCAGATAAGACAAGCCCCAGCCTGGGAACATTGAGCAGGAGGGCTGGGAGCAGCCACTTCAGCTTCTGCTGTGAGCCAGGTTGTGAAATGAGCACGGATGGCTTGGGGAGCCGCTGAAGGAGCCCACGTGTGGGCGGGATGGGGCGGTTTTGCAAAGTGGTGGGGTTATTCACTGGAAATGGTTTCTGTTTTCTTCCTTGTTAAGTAATTTTCTGAACCTTTTCCTTGAAATGTTTAAACACTTGAGTTCAAAATATCTGCAGTGAACATGTGGGGTGCACAAAGAAAGGAGCCAAAGCTGTCAGCTGTTAAATGTATGTGCCTGCAGCAATACCAGTGGGGCCTCAGGACATGCTGTCAAGTGACAGTGACTGGAGGGGTGATGCCTCCCTGTGCCACCACATTAAGGTTTTAAGGATAGTTTCCCCATAGCCACTCCTGGGGCAGCTCAGTGTCTGAATGGACCATGGCACTGGGCTGGAGTCACTGTTTTCCCTTGCTCAGGCATCCAGCAATGCTGGGCACTACACAGTGCCTTCCTTGGGTCATAGCTGGAAATATGTGTTGGAAAGGATTATCTGAGCCTTCACAGGAGGAATCTCCCCCATCCCCTTGCCAAAATTGTGGTCATGGCACTGCTTGCTGGACATCAAGCTTGCCTGAACCAAATCAGACAAGTGTACTCTTGGTGAAAGTAATCTGGGTCTTGAATTCCCTGCTTAGCACTTCTCTCCAGCGTGTCAGGAAAAGAAAATGATACATGAGGTGATTGCAACAGCAGCACCACCATTGATGGGGGTTTTCAGAGGGAAGCGAAACAAAAAACTAGCAGTGTCATCAGGACTTCCCCTGTGCCTTAATTTAGCATGAAAAAACCCTTCTGGCTTGTCTGTTCACAGACAACTCGATGCTGTGCCTCCTCTTCCAACCCATCCTTACTGAAGTCTCAGTGGCTCTGGCTGCTGACAGGCACCTTCCTGTGCCATTGGCACCTCCTTGAGCTAGGAGGTGGACTGGACACGGCTGCTGGTGTGGCCGGTGACAGCTGTAAATCATGGTGGGAGCCAGTGCTCCTGCAAGCACCGACTGGCATGACATGGCACAGCATGGCAGAGCATGGCACCCTGCTTGGTTTCACTCCAGCAAATGCTGGAGTTACCTTGGTGAGGATGGGCAGGGTGCGGAGCATCTCCTGCTTTGCCCTTGCCTTGGGTCAGGTGGTCCCCAAGGGGCTGGCAATTCCTCACCCTGCCATGCCCCCAGGTGAGCATTGTCCCACTGGCTGGGGGCTCTTCCTTCCCGGGAGGAGACTGTGCTCTGCAGTCCCACCATTCAGCTGCTTCCTGGTGATCCGGGTGTCTGAAGGAGCTGTGGCAGGTCTGTGCCGGTGCCCGGGGCTGAGCACTTAGCAGTGCCCCAAGCAGGCAAAGCTGCTCTCTCCTCCCACTTCGTTTCAGGCTGTTTCACCAAGGGGAAACCACAGGAACTGCCAAGTAACTTTGGGGTTTGAATGCCCTGTGCAGCCCTGAGGCCTCAGAGAGTTTGGGATAAAAGTGTGCATCCCCTAGAGATGCCATGCTAGCCCACGCTGGGTTTATCCATCATCTGAGGGCAAAAGAGTGAGGAAAGTCAGTGTGGAGGGCTGCAGGCTCTGTGCCCCAGCCGCGGTCCCTGTGGGGTGGGGTGGGGAGGCTCTCTCTAGAGAAGGAAGTGAAGAGTGATGACTCCCCCACCATCTGCTCTGCGTTTGCGGGGGAGGGAGGGCACATGGCTGTGAAGCTCCTCTGAGCTGGGGGCTCCTCCCACGGCCAGTGAGTGCCAGCAGGACCCTGCCAGAGACCAGTGCCCACCAGCAGTGCCTGGGCACTGGCAGAGCTGCCATCTGCTTCCTCCAGACAAAGGTTTTGGCTCAGAGCATCCTGGGATGGGCCTGGCTTAATTCTTTCTCCCTGCAGAGGCCATCCTGATTTTCTTTTCACTCTAGTCCAAAATTCCCCACTTCTCTATTTTTAAAAGATGAAGGGGGAAACCAGCCTGAGCTGCTCAGGGTCTGGAGCTACCAGATGAGCACGGAGAAACCTGGAGCAGATGAGCACAGCCTGAGTTCAGAGAAGCCCCAGTGAGGGGCACCCCCTCCCCTCCCCATCCTCCCACTCCACTGCTGTCCCGGTGCAACTCCACCAGAGCCACACGCTGCCATGGCTCAGCACAACAGCTCCCAGTGTGACAACATGACAAATTAACCCCCCTTGTTCCCAGCCTTGTGCTGGGCCAGGGAAGCTGAGGGGAGTGCAGCAGGGAGAGCAGGGAGGAAATTCTTGGTCCTTATGCCCAACAGCTGCAAAAGCACCTGCTGAGCTATTGGTGCTGGAGATACTCCAAAGAATGGTGGTAGTTTGGGGTTGTAGGTGGCAGCAGCAATGAAGAGAGGAGGGAGAGCAGAGATGCCCATGGGCAACCCTCAAGGCTGTTCTCTAACTCTCCCTTTCAGCTCTTTCACAGGAAATCTGAGACCCAATTTTACCCCTTTCCATAGAAGCCCTATTTGCTATTGGTGACACAGGATGCTCCTGAGCTGCAGCCACCTGGGAGCATTTGTGATTAATAGCCAGCAACCAGCCTCATGTGTGGACTCAGCTTTCACTGCTGGGCATGTCCCAGGGCATCAACACATTTCCTGGTTCACATTTTGTTCCTCAGGAACATCATTCCATGATGGCTGAGCATAAAAACCACTTGTTAAAAGTAATTTTCTTTCCTCTGGGAGTACTCAAATGTGTTGGCATGGTGGAAGAGCAGACCCCCCACTTCATCTCACTACTTGGAGTGTCAGAGATTTGATTTGATCCATTTACAATCCCCCTTAGGGTGAGGCTAAGGCTGATGCGTCTCTCCTGGAGAGGCTGAGCACTCCAGAGTCCACAGGTTTCCAGGCACATAATACAAACAGGTGACTTGTAGCGCCTACCTCCAGCCCAGGAAAGCCAGACACAGGTCTCTGTCTCCTCAGCCACCCTGTCTTTGGAGCCCCAGTAAGGTGCAAGCTCTGGAGCCACTTCCAGCTGCCCACTCTGGATGCTTTTGCTAATACTTGACTCCACCAGATCCTCCTAAATCTCATGACCCTCCTGCTTAGCTTCTGTATTTCAGCTCACCAGCAGCTTATCAGCTCAGGCTTAGTGCAGAGCTGTCCCACCAAGGCTTGTATCCCACCACATCCCTCTCTGTGGGAGCAGCATCCCTCTGTGACGGTGCTGGTGTGAGCCATACTGCTGTGTCCTGTTGGGGCAGGGCAGCCACATGTTCACGTTCTGCTCAGGAACCCGTTAATTCTCATAAAGAAGTCGAGTTTCCTGTGAGCCATTTTACCTCTCACCACAGCACAACTTCCCTTTCAGAGCAGCATCTCAGCTAGTTTTTATGCATGGGGGGAACCTGCCATGTTCCTCTTGACCAAACTCCTTGTAAGTCACTTCAGTCCTCATAGCAGAGAAACGGGCTACACTCTACCTGCTACTGCCTTCCTTTGGCATTGCTGAATGGACATCTGCCAGGTGAGACCTTGGTGAGGGAACTCTGGTGGGACTCAGGCAGGGTGTCCAAACTCCCTCACCTTCCTGTGTCCCCACTGCTGTTTGACCCTATCCTGGTCGCAGAGCATCCCCCTGAGTGCTGAGATGCCGTGGCTGTGTCTATGAAGAGGGGCTGAAAGGGACTCCTTCAGCAGCTGACAGTTGTCTCTGTTTCCTACTGATGCTGCATGGGATGCCAGCATGAATCCCCCTCAGCACAACCCTGCTGCCCCCAGACCAGGGCAGGCTGCTGGATGATTCTTGGCCATTGCCAGCCCAGGATGTTGTGCCTGGGTTTGTTAAATGCACATGAAACTGGAGTCAGACATGAACAACACATGAAAACAAACTGCTCTTTTCCTGGCAAACATGAGCACATTTCCCTTCTCCCGCCCTCTCCGGCCTGGCCTCCCAGCCAAGCGGACCCTCCCTTCCTCCCCATCCATTAGCAATCACCCTCTGCCTCCTTCCCCTGCCTCCTTCTCCATTTCCTCTCAGATTTATCTCACATTTCTGGGAAGGACCCGACCCTGGGCATCCTGTGGATGCTCTATGTTCCTCCCAGTGACCGCAGGGCCATGGGTCACGGTGGACCCTACAGCCAAGCCCCTGGTGCCAAGAGGGGCTCCCTGCAGCATGCCATGCCAGGGGGCTGGGCCAAGCCCTCTGTGTGCCTTTCTCCAGTGGCTCTCCACCTCTAGGCATCCCATCTGGGGAAGGGTTAAATCCTCATTTCTCTGCTTTCCCGGCAGGCTGGTCTGGATGGAGAAAACATCGGAAACTGCCCTTTCTGCCAACGCCTCTTCATGGTGCTTTGGCTCAAAGGGGTCAAGTTCAACGTCACCACGGTGGACATGGCCAGGTGAGGCAGCACTGCAGCCCTGTGTCAGCACTGGGGCGAGAAAACCCCTGCTCAGCCCCCCATCAGCACTTCTTCCCTCTGCCCACACCACAGCCAGTTTGTGGCCACACAGGTGCAATCCCTGTGGGCACACTCCCCACCACACACAGGGTGTGGGGGTGGGCCAGCAGGGGACTTGGGCCACCGGCCAACATATGCATGGCCCAGGGACCCCCTATCCTGCTGGATGTAGGGATGAGTCAGAGGCACCACAGGGCAGACTGAGAGGTTGGAGGGGCACTTGATAGCTCTCCAAAGCCAGCTCAGCATGCAAGTGGGGATGCTCCTGGTCCTGCACCCGTTCCCACTCCCCCACCTCTGCCTTGGCCACTTACTCTGGGGACTGGCAGGGGCAGACAGGCTGCAGGCTCTGAGCCCACTTGTTTTCTCTGTTCCAGGAAACCCGAAGAGTTGAAAGATTTAGCACCGGGCACCAACCCACCGTTCTTGCTGTTCAACAAGGAGCTGAAAACAGACTTCATCAAGATTGAGGAGTTCCTGGAGCAGACCCTGGGTCCACCCACGTAAGTGCAAGCTCCCTACTTGCAGCTTTCGGGGCCTGACAGTGTTGTGCAGTGCTTGGCAGATTGCAAAAGCAGGGCAGGGTGCCAGGAGGAGCTCTGCGGGGCAGGGGCTTCAGTGCTGGGGGGCTGGGTCCTCCGGGGAGGGCATGGGAATGGCAGGATGCAAAACGATGGGAGGAAATGCACCAGCCATTGCACCCCATCACCGGGGGCAGAGGGGTGGTGTGGGGATGTCCCTGTGGGGACCCTCGAGCTGGTGTTTTTGCCACTGGCTGTCGCAGCTGGTGTTGAGGCAGAGGGGGAACACGAAACCCCCCTTTGCTCACTCATATCCGGTGTACTCAGCTGAGTGAAAGCAAATGCCCTTGCTTGACTGCAGCAGTGCAGATGGACCACAGGACTGCGGGGGTGGTTCCCCTCGGAGCTCACTGCCAGCCTGCCCCGTGCCCTGCACGGCCACAGCCTTCCAGCTGCTGCAGAAGGGGAAGTTAAAATGCATTTGTCACCCACCTTTGTGGACATGTCTGCCCTTGCAGCGTGCCCTGGGACATGTCAGCAAACAGGAGACAGTTCCTGAGGAAGTCATGCGAGCTTTTGGCTTCCCAAGACCCCTCTGTGCCAACGTGCATCCTCTGGGCTGGGCCACAACTGCCTGCAGGCAGAACTCTGCTCCAGGGCTCTGCTGCCACAGCATCCCCAAACCGTGGAGTTTGTGCCGAGATTGTCTCCTGGACACACAGGATAGATGACACAGCTCCCAGGGAGACAGCTGCAGTAATTCACAGCATCACAGTTCTCCCACAGCCAGATGAACATCCCCTGCACCCTCCAGTACCAGCCTTGGGCACTGCGGCCCAGGAGCTGCTGCTGCTGCTGCTGCTTCCCTGCTCCATCCCTGCCCTCACTGACACGAGTGTCTCTTTCAAGGTATCCACACCTGAGCCCCAAATACAAGGAGTCCTTTGACGTGGGCAGTGACATCTTTGCCAAGTTCTCAGCATACATCAAGAACCCACGCAAGGAAGCAAACATCAGTAAGGAATGTGGGTGGGGGTTGCTGGGCTGGGATCTGTCACACTGTGGCAGGAGAGATGCTTTTGTCTGAGGACAAATCTTGCCACCAGGTTAAGGTTCCTGCTGCCTGCCCCACAGAAGCCTCCTTGGGAAGCAGAGGGGTGGGTGGGAAGGGGTGAAGGCAGACCTGTACTCTATGGGAATAACGGTAGAGCATGGGGTGATGCTGCTCTGATCCCCTGAGAGCAGAGACTGGACAGAGTCAATGCTGTGCCCTGCTTGTGTGGCCTCGAGGGCTTTTTCCCTCTCTGAAAAGCCTGGGGGAGGCTCAGCCAGTCCAGCACAGCCTGGGGCTTAGCTGGGATCCCAGAGCACTAGACTCACTGGTCTTGGTTCCCTGCCCTCCCAGATTTTGAGAAGGCCCTGCTGCGGGAGTTTCAGCGCCTGGATGCCTACCTGAACACTCCTCTCCCAGAGGAGATTGACCAGGACAGTGTGGAGGACATCACTGTCTCCAAAAGGAAATTCCTGGATGGAGACCACCTGACACTGGCTGATTGCAATCTCCTGCCCAAACTGCACATCATCAAGGTAATGACACCAGCCCAGGCTCCAAGAGGGTGTGGCAGAGAGTGTGTCCCCATTCTTCCCCTAAGCCAGAAAGCAAATCTCCCCCAAGTCTGGGAAGTTTCAGCCTCCTCCTTCACTCCTCTTCCCTCTAGATTGCAGCCAAAAAGTACCGTGACTTTGAGATCCCAGAGGACATGACGGGTGTCTGGCGCTACCTCAACAACGCCTATGCCTGCGATGAGTTCAATCACACCTGCCCTGCGGATGAGGAGATCGAGCATACCTATGCCAGTGTTGCTAAGAAGATGACCTAACCCCAGTGTGGGGTGGGATAGCAGCATCACCCTGGCCAAGCCCTCTGCCTCCGCAGTCCTGACACAACCAAACCTGGACGATGGAGGGGTTGGAGAGGGCTTACAGCATCGCTACCCCCGTGCCTTTCATCGCTACCCCCTTGCTTTTGCAGCCCCTTCCGCTGCCTCCTCCTCCTGCACTGCTGGCTGCAAGCCTCCGGGAGCCGTCAGTGCTGACCATGCATGTGGGCTGGTCCTGTCTGGATGCAGCTGCATCCCTACTCCCTGAAAATGGGTCTCAGAGCCTGTGACTATGGGTTGTGGGAAAGCTGAGCACTAGTCTCCCGCAGTGGTGCTTTCGTGGAAGAGATGACACCCCCAAACAGCTGAGCCAGCCTGGCCTCCCCATCTGCAGCTGGGGCTGCCCTGCCAGCCCTGTGTGGTCCCAGACACCCCATGTTTATCCCAGGATCCTAGTGCCTCTCCTGGGCTGGAGCTATTTGAATTTGCCTGGTGCCTCCCTGCACAGGACCTGGGGCAGTGTTTGGGCAGCCCTCTCTTCCCCCAAGGCATCCATTTCCCTCTGAGGACATGGAAAGGCTCTGCCCCAGCAGCTCATCACAGTGACAAACTGTGCTTGCTGCTCAGGGGTGTGACATGCATCAACTGCCCCAAGGACTCAGGGGCAGGTGGGTACTGGGGGTGATGCCTGATGTGACAGTGCCATGACCTGCTGTGGAAGGGAACAAGGGGACCCACAAAGGGCTGAGGATGGAGGGCTGAGGATCAGAGCATCTCTTCTATGGGTGCCAGTGCCCAGGGCCCTGTGCTGCAGGCTGCAAGGTCCTGTGTAGCTCCTGCTAACTAAGAAGCCTCTCCGTGCCTTGCAGGACCCTGCAGGGGATGAGCCATGTGCAGCTCTAGCTCCACACTCCCCCAGTCCCCACCAACACTTTGGACACCTGAGACTTGAGACCGGCCACAGGGCACATTTTAGTTTCCACACTAGAAAGCCTAGGAGAGCAGGCAGCAGCTGCTTGGCAAAGTGCTGTGTCTGTGGAGAGGCGTGGGCAGGTCTGGTGCCCCTTGGCTCGGTGTCGTGCTTTCCAGTCCCCTGTTGCTGATGCGAGAGGCGTTAAAGCTGCTCTGCACATCCTATGCTCCCCACTGTGACACCTCCAGCTCCCCCAGGACTCCTACCAGAGCCCATCAATTTGGCCAACCCTCTTCAGCCAGCCCCAGGGTGAACTGATACTGTACAGTGAGCGCGGTGGGTTCTGTGGGAACACGGCAAGCAGAGCCCCCTCAGCCCTCACTGCCATTCCCTCTTTGCACTAAAGGTGTGTCCTTGCAAGTCCCCCTCTGATAGCACTGGGTTTGGGGACTGGGTTTGTTATTAATGGGTTTGGGTTTTGGTTTGTTTAGTTTTTTTATACTAAGAACAGCAATAAACTATATTTTAATATGCCTTATGGGTGTGCTGTCAGCCAGGGACCACAGCTGCTGGCATGGAGCATGCTGCAGGGCGGAGGGACTTCCTCTCTGAAAACTCTTCTGAGATTTAGCAGAAGTGAAGCTGTAACTCCAGACTCTTCCACCCTGGATCACTGGAATGCATGTGGCAGGAGGGATGTCCCCTCCCAAACCACAGGCACTGCCATCCGCCCATGGAATGTGCATGGTGGTGGAGGATGCAGAGGACCCTGTGCAGCGTGGTGATGGAATGACCACAGGATGCTGCTCTGGTGAGAGGGGTTTAGTGAGATACTGCTGGCAGCCCTGCCAGTCCCTGCCGGGACACGGTGGTCACTCTGCCTTGCTACAGGTCCACTGCTATGAGAGAAATACTATCCTGAACCCTGGATCCTTGTGGGCCTCTCCCCCTGCCCCATGACACCTCTCCTCTTCTGCAGACCCTCCACAACCAGGTGTGGAGTCACACGTGGAGCCACCAGAAGGCACTGGGACAGTGGTGTTTGGGAGTGAGCTGGCAGGCAGGCAGAGCTTCTCCTGTACCCCTCACTTGGTGGAACAGGAGCAAGCTGGGAGAAAAAGGAAAAGATGCAAGGGGCTGCAGCAGCACTGGGCTAGAGACAGGAAGTGTAAAGGAAGGAAGGGAGATGTCTCTCTGCTCTCTTGAAGTCAGTTCTAGGAGAACATTCTGGGAACTGTATGCTGGTCCACACCATGGGCACCCTCCAACTCAAACCATGGGCATCTTCCACCCCACACCCAGCCCCTGGCTGCTGTGGCCTCTCCACAGGTCCATGGCTTTGGTCCCTGGACATGCTGGGAGCTGGGCACTCGCCTCTCTTGCTGACCACAAGAGACACTCACCTCTCATTTCTCATGGAGTGGTTGAAGGTGCACTACCCAGAGATCATTACACTTGCTGCAAGTCCCCATCTGTCAGGCACAGATCTGACTGGGACACAGCTGAGGTGAAGCAATTGTCCATCCCATCTGGGCATGCCACTCAGCTAGGACCTTTCTCCTAACAAACATCTGTATCTAGCCTGTTTTCCATTCCCTGGGTGCCAGGTTTCATGCTATAGAATGAAAAATCCTGGAGCATGCTCATCACTTCTGCTGTGGGGACATGGGCAGGAGAGGGTCACCATGGAGAGGAAGCATGGAACCCCCCAAAATGCAGAATGCATTGTGAGATGATGTTTGCCTGGCTCAGAGGGCAGCTCTGCCTGTGCTGTCACCGGGAGGGTGAGTCATCATGGGTGGCAGAGAGCTACTGAAGCAGTTTCAGAGAGAGGGAAGGCATTGAGCTGAGCCATCATTCCTTGTCCACAGACTAGAAATCCCCTGATGTGCATCTGAAGGACAGGGAGCACAAGGACTGGTTGTATCTCACAGACCATGGGAAGGGCAGGGGCAAGTGGTTAGACTCCTCCATCCAACACAAGGAAGGTCATCCTGTGGAGCAAGGGGACCTGGTGACAGCTAGGTGACACCTGACTCTGTCAGCTCAGCTTCAGCAGGGCAACCATGGCACCTCCTGAGTGCAGACACTTGCCACACATCCCCAGGCCAGGGCACTCCCAGACTAGCACACGAAGTGGGACCAGTTTTGCTCTGCCTTGGGGTGACTTGGATGTCCCCATCACCCTGCTTGGGTCCTGAGCTGCTGAGCTGCAGGAAGGCTCCTGCCTGGAGAGAAATGGCACAGGTCTGAGTCAGCAAGTTCGCACACATCTGCAGCTTGTCAGCCCTGTCTCCATGCATGTTCTCCGAACACATCATACTCAGGATCCAGCTTTTGGGGCTGTCACAGTCCCCACCCACATCCCAGTGGCCTTCCTGGCCAAGCCAAGCAACTGAGACACAGTGAGCCAGTGGCCTGAATGTTGCAGCTCAGACCTGTCAAACCACAAAGGGGTGTCTCTGGACAGTGCCAGGGAGGCAGCAGGGCAGCTGCAGTGACAAGCAGGAGGGAGAGTGGGCAGAGCAGGGTGGGCATAGGGCCAGGCCAGACCCTGCCCTCTGCAGCTCTGACTCCTGTGGCTTTCAAAGGCAAATGGGGATGTTGCCTGGTACTGGCAGCCTGAAAAACATTAGAGCTTGATTTCCCCTGTTGTTTCATGGGCCACCATGTCCCTTGTGTTTGTCAGGCGTGATAGTTCCTGCGCAGCAGCTGCAAAAGCCCTGTTAGCCCCCACACAGCAATTTTCCATTCTCCACCACTTTCACAGGCTGGCAGTTCTGTTATCTGAGAATTAGTAATAAGAAATACCCTCTTGCACAGTCCTAAACCTGCTGTTTCTAATAAAGAGCTATTTGCAGCTGCATCCTGCTCATTGCTTTGATCTGGCACTGGAGAGAAGGCAGGAACAGCCGACTGATTGTGGTGAGTCAGAGCGTTCACCAGCCCCCGCACCAGTACCTGTGGGCACAGTGCTGTGCCATGGGCCTGAGGCACAGCCAGAGATGGCATCTGACCTCTGAGATGATGGTGCTGTGGGGTGGTCTGGGTGCCTGAGGCCCAGTCACTGACTTGCCCCTTTTCAGGCTGTGAAGGGAGCATGGGATGTTGAGGCTGAAGCCAGGTGCACGCACATGCCTGAGGCTGCAGCAGTGATGGAGAGACCAGCTGGGCATCCTGCTGCACAGGCCTGCCTAGGGCTGGGGGCTTGCCCTGACCCAGTTCCATGCTCCAGCACATCCCCATCCTGCTCAGCATGTAACATGTGGACAGGCAGACTGAAGTGGTGTCTAATCCAGACGTTCCACCTAGCCCCTGCACTGTGTATGTTGGTGACAGGTCTCTGTTGGGATTTGCCAGGACCTCAGCCCCCAGTGGTATTGCACCTTGTCTCTGTGCCTCTGCAGAGCCCCACATGCCTCTCACACCTCCGACGCAAAGCAGAGAACACCCTCTCGCATCCACTCGGAAACTTCAGCTGCTAAATGCCACCTTGAAATGTCATGAGCCTTCTGTCTTTTTCCACTCTGTATGAAAGACTCATTCATACCAGCAGGAACATCCCAGCTGCTCCATCCACCCCTGGGCCAAGGTCAGCCCCTGCTGCCGGTGAGTAATTGTCTGAATCACCTATGGGGATCCCAGCACCATCACCCTGCTATGGACTCAAAAAAGCTGTTTCTCTTGTGACCTGCAGAGGCCTGGCTGGCTGTGATCAAAGTGCTGGTGTGAGCCCAGCACCCATGACATGGTGGCTGTGGGAACCAGCCTGGTCCCACTGCACCAGGCCAGTGCCTTCCAGAAAACCACCTGTGAACAGCATAATAGATGCTCAGCTGGGCCTAGAGGAGCTCCTGCTGGGATGCAGCTCCTACCCAGAGCCTGTGGCACAAAGAGTAGACCAGCTCCAACTGATGCTCTTGCTGAGTGGTGCCTTGCTGGTGCCCAGGACCATGCAGTGACCTTCTGAAGCAGCTTGGGGCTGGAGGCCCTGTGGGCTGAGGAAATGAGGTGATTGGTCAAACAGGGCTCCATATGTGTAAGGTTTGACCATGACCTCAAGACAGATCAGAGACTGTGAAGCACAAAAGAAATGGTGACCAGACACCAACTTGCTTGGCAGCAAAGAGCGTGTGGGTAACACGTGTCCCTCAAGCAGTTCTTGGGACTGTCTCCTCTTTTTTTCTTAATTTAGTTCAACCTGTTCAATACTTCATGTGTCCTCACATCACCTATGGTGGGTTGACTGGGGCTGGATGCTGGGCATGCCACAAAGCTGTTCCATCACTCCCCCCTTTGAGGTCCCCAGTCCTGCCAGCAGACCTGCTCCAGCGTGGACTCCCCTGCTCCAGGCATAAGCTTCCCACAGCCTCCTTTGGACATCCCCCTGCTCCAGTGTGGGGTTCTCCCTAAGCTGCAGGTGGATCTCTGCTCCCCCATGGACCCTCCTGCACTGCAGGGCTCAGCCTGCATTACGAGGCAAGGAGAGGACATGGTTGGGGTGTCAGGGGGACTCATGAGGTTGGACTATGGCCCTGTGCAGCACGGAAGGCTCCCTGAGATTGGAAATGCTGTCCCGGTCCTCTCCACCAGCTGCCTGGACACAGATTTCTCACCTACTCCCAGATCCAGAGTGAATCTACTGAGTCTGGGATCCTGGAATGGTCATCAGAACTGGACTCCACTGATCCCAGCCTGTGGCACAGCACAGGGAGGTTTCCCGTCGCCTCTGCAGCTTCAGGCACAGCCTTGAAACACATCCCAAGGGACACAGCAAGGCAAGGCTTCTCAGCCATAAATCACTCCAGTGCTGGCCGCAAATAAAAGTATCCCACATTGCTGAACACCAGGCTTTTCCCACAGAACAGAAAGGAATACCCCCAGATTTCCCAGGGCCTTTCCCAACTGCTGCTCAGGCAGGCAGTGCTGGGTCTGTAACACAGAAACCATGAGCACGTAAGCCATTTTTCCATAATAAATTAGCAATATTTAAAAACAGCTCCAGCACATAGTCAGTATTTCCAGAGAAGTAAAAACCCCAATCTCCTCTTTCATTAAAGAGGTTTACTTTTGCATTAGTATAGATACTCTACCACACATACACACTTACAGATAAATAGATAAGAGTTCAGGGACTTCAGCTTTTGTCTGTACTACTTATGCTTTAGCTCAAGAGCACCAAAACTCTTGAGGGAAGCTCTAGAGATGTGTATCCTGCGCCTCTGTGACAGCTGTGTCTGGACTGTGCCTGTGCCTGCCTGCGGGAGCCTGACCCAGCCCCGTCCCCAGCCCAGCCCAGGGCAGGCAGCTATTGTGGCCAGGGAGCTGTGGGTGGCACCTTGGGCTGTGCTCCTGGGAGCATCCTGTGTGCCCCCACGTGCTATGGCTCACCACCAGCTGGGGCACGTGGCTCATAGCCAGAGAAGGCAGCTGCCTGCAGGATGCTGGTGGGGGAAGGAGGCAGCTGGCAGGGGCTGGGGACACCCAGTGCTGCCTGCTCTGAGTCGCCCTGTTGCACAGTGCTGTCCCCCGGCTGTGGCTCAGTCCTGCCACAACACAGGGGTTGGGGAGCACAGAGAAGCTGCCCTCCCTCCTCCTCCTCCACCTCCTCACTGGCTGGCAGCTTCACAGAGCTGAGTAGGACCCAGTGCCTGGCCGTGCCAAGGCTCTTCCCCAGGTCCTCCTGGCTGCAGTTCCTGCCCAGCATGGGCAGAGGAAGGCAGCTGCCTGCTACCAGGGCTGGGCACGGGCATTTAGAATAAAGATGGAGGTGCAGGGGGAGCCATGTCTCAGGTGTCCAGCTGTCCCTGTCACCTATGTAGCTGTCTCCAGTCAGTGCCACTGCCACCAGCTGCTCTGGCACATCATCTCCATCATCTGCCTCCCGATCCTTCTCCAGCTGCGATGGGACCTGGGAAACCAGAGCATGCCCCAGCTGGCTGTGCATGTAGGACAGGTTCCTTCCCTTGGGGCAGTCCTGGCCAAACCCATTGGCACAGTAGCCGCTCACATCCTGGGAGAGGCCTTGGAGGAGCAGTGGGATCATGGGCAATGCCTGCCCAGTTATGGGTGGCCTGTGAGAGGGGAGCATGGTCTGCAGGAGTGGGGCTGGTGGGTCCTCCTTGAGCTCAGGGGGAGGCACCCAGATGGCCATGCTCAGCTTGCTGTTCAGAAGAGCCTGTGGGGACACAAGCAGTGACACAGTCAGGCTCGGGTGGCTGAAACCCCCCTAGCCTGGGGGTGACAAACTGTGCTGAACACTGAGGGCTGCGCTGCCCAAGACACCTTCCACAACCGTGACCATGGCTGGCTGATGCCCTTCATCAGCACATTCTCCTGGTGGGGGCAGTGGTTTGGACAGTGCGGGAGGCACCTGGGTAGCATGATGGGTTTGGTGGTGAGAGAGGTGGAGGGAAGGAGGTGCTGAGCCCCTGCAAACACAGGGGACCCTGGCTTGGCTGCAGCACATATAAGGTGGAAGCTGGAGGAGGATGGTCACTCACCAGCGTTTTTGGGAGGCGTGTCTCTGAGGGGTTGGGGAAGACATGCAGCTGGATGAAGCAGAGCCCGGCCACACTCAGCAGCAGCAGCAGCAGGAAGGCACTCAGCACGGCAAGGCAGACCCAGGGAAAGCCTGCTAGGAGGTCGCAGCAGGCTGAGGGGTGGAAGCACTCCAGCACATCCCTCCCAGCCTGTCCTGTGCCAGCATTTCCCCTGGAGCCCCCATGGCAGGCTGGAATGCTCCATGAGGCAAGCCCGAGGCAGATGTCAAGAGAGTGTCTTTCTGAGAGGTCCCCACAGGGCAGTTCTAGGCCACAACCCTGATCACAGTGGCTGGGGGTGAGGGACCCACACCTCTACACAAATCTGTGCTACAAACAGGACCCAAGATGCAACTGCACCAGCTGTACAGACGAGACCATCCCCACCTGCAGGATCTGCTGGAGACAGCAGGCACTGCTCAGCCTCTCGGCTCCGCTCCCTGGGCATGTCGGCTGCCACTGTCCGGATACAGTACCGTGTGCTGGGCTTCAGGTGCCAGAAGGTGCACTGTGCTTCCTCACCACTCTGTTTGCAGGGCACCTGGAAGCAGACAGGACAGGTGGCCATGGTGGCTGGAGGTGGGGTCTATGCATGGCTCCACTGCCCAGTGAAGCCTCAACATCCCCCTTGAGCCACACTGTGGAGCACAGATCCCCCTCCTTGCTCCCTGGCACCTCCAGCACTTGGTTCTTCACCCAGGAGGTGTTCAGGTCCCAGAGCATCTCCTGAAACACCTGTGGCATCAACTTTCATCTGGACAGAACCGGTCCCAGGTTCTTCTTACCCATGCAGTCACAGGGAGGAAAGGGGTTTCCTGTCTCGCTGGGGTGTGAGCCCTGGATTGAGGGTGCAGAGCACCTCACACCTGTGTGCGCAGCCAAGTGTGGGCAGGGCTGGCGCACAGGCACTCCCACACCAATGCAACCCTAGACAGTGGCTCTGCTGCAGCAGGAAACTTGCACAAGCCCTGCA
>NW_008671556.1:8031-11665 GCF_000695815.1 Acanthisitta chloris | reverse complement strand
ACAAGCACGTCCCCCTCGTACAGTTGCAGCCAGTACCACAGCTTCAGCAGAACTTGGTTGACTGGCTTGTAGGAGCCATTTCTGCTCTGGTAGGGAGTGAGCGGCATGACAACGTTTACGCTGAGGATTTGATCCTGGAGCAGACAAGACAACTCTGGGGGCCCCACAATTGCTGCAGGGAGACAAAAAAAGAGAAGAAAATTAAGCCCTTCAAAAGAAGACAGGCATCTTGTTTCTCTAGAAGTGATATTTTTCTATCTGACATCCCCCTTCCAGTGCACAGAAGCTCCTCAGGTCTTGCCTGATGGCGTTTTGTGCTGTGAAACCAGCTCTAGAAATGGCAGCCACCGTGTCTTTGTGACAGTCAGCACTGCTTCTGCGTCTCCCTCACGGACAGACCTGCGGCACTGCCAGCTCCCACTGCTGATCCCTTCACCCCTGAGCCATCCACCAGGGCCCAGAGACCTGCTGCCAAGGGCAGCAATCACTTTCTAGCTGAGTGCATCCATTTCCACACCAGCTGAACACACGGGAATGAACAAGGGAACCCAAACAGCTGATGTACATCCCATTTAGCTGCTCACACATTCAGTTCTTTGTGACAACCCACTGTGAATGGCGTCAGGGCAGGGTCCTGAGTCTTTCCAGCCTCTAAGAGACATACAGGCTTTCTGAACAGGACCGCCAGTCAGTGACTGAGGAGAGGCATGTTCCCATACCTGGTGAACACAGCAGCCAGGGTGAAGGCATCACTGCAGGGACTGCCCCTGCCTGCACCTGTCTGCCTCAGCGTCACCTTGCTGGAACAAAACCACTCTCACCCGGCATCTCCCAGACCATGGCAGGGGTGAGCAGGGGAGCCTTTCAAAAGCCAAGCCCCTAGGCATATCCTCCTTCCTGCCCCATCTTGCTGCATTCTCCAGAGACCCAAATTCTCACAGTGCTTTGTTAGCCTGGGGCCTCGCATCCATGATCCTCACCTCACTGTGTCTCCTCTGTACCCTTGCTCTTCACCCAGCCCTCCTGGAGCAGCTCTGCCCCATACCTTTCCTCTGGGCAGGGCTCTTGGCACTTCTCACACCAGTACCCTCATATGATTATCCACTGTTTCCCATTAGGTCTCTCCATTGTGCCCCCCAGGAAGAGCCCAGCTGGAGTAGCTCCCTAGTCCTTACTGTCTCTGTACAGCTGCAGCTCGCTGGAACTGGCCCACTCAGACTGCTCGCCTCTGGCCACTGCTCTCACCCGTGCCCAGTAGATATCATGGATCCTGTCAAAATACAGCTCACATGCCCAGGAGCCAGTGCTGTTCCCCCTGCAGGCACCTGCCTTGGTCCAGCTGGAGGTTCTGTCCAGGGAGAAAGCACAGGGATTACTCCTTTTCAGCACATTCTCAGCCCAAACGGAGGGCTGGCCAGCCACTGCCATCCTGCCTGAATGGAAAGTATAGGAGAGCCCAGGTATCGACCAACAGCATCCTGGGATATGTGAGGAGGGATGTCACCAGCAAGTCGAGTCCCTCTTGGGGTCAGAGGGCACTTGGCACTGTGCTCTGACCTGCCTCTCCACCATGAGGAAACCCATGGCCATGGCAGGGAGAGCCCACTGAGGGGCCACAACGATGCCCAAGGGACTGAGGCTCTGTGGTACAAGGGAGGCTGAGCGAGCTGGGCCTGCTGAGCCTCAGAGGAAGGTGGCTTTGGGTAGGGGGGATCTTATCAACACAATGGAGTAAAGGAGATGAAGCCTTTCTCTCCGCAGTGCCTGGTGAAAGGATGAGAGGCAGTGGGCACAGGTTGAAATACATGAAATCCTATTTAACATAATGGGAAAAAACCAAACCCAAAACCACAGCCCAAAAGCAACCCCTTTGTTTTCTGCTGGGAGAGTGACCGGGAAAGGGCCCAGGCTGCCCAAGCAGGTGTGGAGGCTCCATCCCATCAGGACACAGTCCTGAGCTGATCCTGCCTGTGCAGGAGTGGGATGAGCTGGTCCCTGACAACTCCACTGCTCTATGGTATTTACTGCCAGACAACAATCCTCTGGCTACAAGGGGTTCCCAATAGCCCCTGCCAGGGCATGGGGGGATCAGCCCCCTTCACCCCCTTCTCTGCACCTACCTTCTCCTCCACTCCGCCTGGTAGATGGCATAGCTAGGCAAGCTTGGATCTGACTCCCACCGCAGCCAGACGTGGAAGTTCTGTGCCTCCAGCCTCACACACTGTGGCTGCAGTAGTGTCCCTGAGGAGGGGTAAGAGGGGCATCAGGCAGTGTCATTCTGCTCTGTGGGGTCCCTCCTTGGCTGGCCAATGTGTGGCCATGCTGCACAGGTTCCTCCCACACCCAGCAACCCCCAGCTTCAGCCTGGCATGGGCAAACACGGATTCCACAACAGGGTGCTCAGCACCTGCATCCTCCCAATCCCTTGCACACCTGGAGCACCCTCTCCACAGTCCTCCCAAGGACCTCGACATATCTGCTGCTGACTCTGATGTTTTCTTTCCTGTCACACCATGAAGTTCACTCGGTCCCCTCCTCTCCTCAGGTACCTTCTGTAGGTCTGAGAGGTGTCCCTGTGCTTCCCCCAATCCTGCAGCCAGGGCCCCCCCAGCCTGCAGTGGTGGCTTTGCTGCCAGCTTACCCCAGAGCAGGGAACAGCGGGCAAGGAACAGCAGCAGGCACAGGGCAGGACTCATCCTGCTGCAGCCTGTCCATCTGCTCCCACACTGTGCCACCATGCCAGGAGCTGTGGTGAGGGCCAGGTGTGCTGGAGCTGTTCTGCCACCTGCAGACATGATGGGCAGCTGGGACCTGGGATTAGAGAAAGGGGCTTTCTTTCCAGAAGTTTCAGCCATTGACACCTACCTCAGGCAAGCCCTGCCTATGGAGGCTGTGTGCCCAGTGAGGGCAGAGGACTCCTTGCCACCCCCTGGGAGGGGTGAAGCAACAGCAGAGCAGGTGCCCCCAGGGCTGTGGTGGCAAGTGGGCCTGTGGAGACAGTGGTAGCTGCCACTCTGCCATGGCACTGTGCATGTGCTGCAGGGACCTTCTGTTGCACCTACCTCTGGTACCCCATGGAGAGGAGCTGTGCTGCTGGTGTTACTGGTATACAGGTCTGAGAAAGCTCCTCACCCGATGCTCACACCACTGTGGAGGTGACTCAGCCTAGCTCTAGGCATTACTCACACTGGCATAACCGGTGACACCACTGCCATGACAATCCCAGCCCTCCCACAGCCTCCCTGGTAAGGGAAGGGCACTCAACCAGGTGAAATGGGTCATCCCCAGGGACTCTCTTGGGCTGTAAGCAGAGACCTCAGTCCTGTGAAACACCTTGGCCTTGCCCCTGACTAAGCTCTCAGGAATCTTTCCCTGCTCTTGCCGGCCATGGAGGTAATCTTCCTCTCTTGGGAGAGACATGCAAGGGCTTTGAGGCCACCACCAACTGCCCCCGGGTTGTGGGGACATGTCGCCCCTTGCCATGAAGGCGGTGAGCCAGGGGACGATTCCAGAGGTAGAGGGGTGGGAGCATGCCCTGGTCAGACCGGACACCCGTTGGGCTGGCTCACTGCCACCACTGCCTCTCACTCTTCTCATTTCACACCGACTCTGCAGTAACACTCGGCGACCACAT
>NW_008671556.1:5386-8000 GCF_000695815.1 Acanthisitta chloris | reverse complement strand
AGTATTCAAGAGCTGGACACAAGGAGGAGCAGCCAACAAGCAGGGACAGGCAGCGGCAAACCGCAGGCGAGGACTCAGGTGAGACCTCCAAAACACCAGAGCTGAAGCACTGGTGGTTTAGGGATTCTCCCCACTCTGAGGTCAGGACAAGCCCTCCCAGCTTTGCAGCAGACTCTGGTGAAGGCAGCAGCGGTTTTGCCTCGAGGGAGAAAGAGCCCCCAGGACTGTTCCTGAGACTCAGGGAGGCACAGATCCAGGGAGCTGATGGAGTCCCCAGGACCAGCTGCCTGCTTGGGCAGGAACAGGGCTGCGTCTGCTGCAGGGGGAGGTGGCTCAGGGGTACCAGCACTCCTGCAGCAGTGAGGGCAGTCACAGGTCCCTGCCGACCCCAGCACACCTGCCCCCCTTTTGCCTTGGCCAGAGGGAAAATCCCAGCAACCCTCCCCTTGTGGCATCCATAAAAGTATGGATGGTTTAGTGGATACCCTGATGGCTGAGACTGCAGGGATTAACCTCCTCTCCTCCATGCATCTCCTTTGCCTGCATCCCGTTGTCAGGCCACCCTGAGGCACCAGCACTCCCCCCTACCTTGACCCACGTAGTTCCTTGCTGGCCTCTGCTGTAACAGGAAGACACCTGTGCCCACCACACTCCATTAAATGTAACACCCTCAGCTCACCAACCCAGCTTTCGGCTCTGAGGGTTCACTGGAAGTGTCATCAGGGTCTCCTCAGCTGTCAGGCTCCCTTCACATCAGGGACAGGTCCATGTTCTCTGTGCCACCGTGCAGGGAGATGCACCAGTGTGCTGGCAGACACCCCACAGCACGTGATTTGGCTTTGGTGGTTTCTGCCTTTTTTCATGAGCCAGGGTTTGGGTTTTTTTTGTTCCTTGCTTCCTCGTTGGCCGTGATAAAGCAGGCTGCAGGCTCCGTGGGTGCTCAGCAGTGCCCTCTGCGTGCCAGAGCCGAGGCACAGCCTACCCCAGGACTCCACTGCATCCTGTCCCAGCACCCAGCACCACGCCTGCAGGGACCATGGTGGCATGGGGAAAGAGAGGAGCAAAGGGGTTGGCAGGCCCAGGGGTGACACATGACAGGGCAGACACAGACCACGACAACCCCACTAAGCCAACACCATGAGGTTCTATCCTTGCCAAAACTAGTGCTGCAGGCTAGATGTGCAGGGCTGGGACTCTGTGCCTCGCTCTGGCCTGGAGACCCCAAGAGACCCACCTCAGGCCTTTGGCAGCCCATCAAAGGCAGGACACATCTGAGCTTGTGCTTCCCAAGAACTGTGCAACTGTTAGAAGACTATCAAAGCCATCGATGGCAGCACATGGAGCTCACGGGCACAGTTCAGCTCTGCCAGGAACCAAGCAGTCACCGTCAGCCTGGGCATTCCAAAACGAGAGCCCTGTAGCATGTCAGTACCACTCCGGGGACAATGCCAGCACCTCCACTGCCTTCCCTGCACTGCTTCTGTGGCTGGCAATGCTGAGCAGCCTCGACATATCCCAAGCAGAGATGGGGCTGGTGCCCAGTGGGGAGCTGGCAGGTTCACAGCCATCAGGAACAAGGACACATGGCCGCAGCAGACTGGACAGGCTCTTTAATGTTGCCCTCACCAGGAACACCTTGTGCTTGTTGCCTGCCCAGACCAGCTGCCCACATCGCTGCCTGCCTGCTCCTAGGGCAGAGGCCAGGCAGCTCGGCAGGGTAGGGGGCAGGGGATGCCAGTCTGGCCAGGTGATCCCCCAAGACAGAAAGGGAAGACACAGGCAGGAGATGCTTTAGCCAGAGCTGCAAATGCTCTTAAGAGCAAGTTGCTTCTCCTGTGCACATCAGCTGCACAAGTGGCAGAGCCTGGCACACCCCCACTCCACAGTGTGCTGCCAGCGAGGTGTGCGTACAGCTCCTTCAGCCCCCTCAGCCCCTCTCCCTTTTCAGTCAGAAGGTGGGGGGAATCCCATGGCAGCTCAGGGGTGCTGTGGGGGCCAGTGAACCTGGGTGCAGTGGGCATAGTCCAGCCCTTCAGGCAGGGTCAGGCCAAGGAGGACCTCCATGTGCCTGGAGGGCTCTGAGGGGTGCTGGGCAGCTTCCCCAGAGCAGTCCAGCAGCAACTCCTCTGCTCAGCTCTCACTCTGTGTCTTCAAAGCAGCAAGTGTTACAGAGCTGGCCATCTCCATGCCCAGCAGAAGGTGGGTATCCGCTGCAGGCAGGATGCAGGCAGGACACCCTTAGTGTGCAGCACTGAGGCTCCCGAGAGGCGCAAGGAGGGCAGGTCTCTCCCTGACTGAGGGTGCTGCAGGGATGAGAACTCCAGTGGTAACAGCCTGGCTGGTCCCTGGGCTGGAGGCACCACTAGCTGCTCCCTGGAGGGCGCAGGAGGATGTGGATGGAGGAGGCAGTGTCATGATGGGATCAATCATCAGTGCCTGCCTCTGCCTTGCTGGGCACCACTTTCTCTGTCCCGGCCTCCCAGGGCTGCAGGCTAAACTTTCCCCGGTAAAACCCATCCTCCAAAGGCCTTCTCCAGATACCGGGCCACTGCCAGTGTCAGGTGGTCGTTGTAGGCAGCGGCCACCAGGCGGATGTCCAGCGGCCGGCGCCGCG
>NW_008671556.1:3639-5250 GCF_000695815.1 Acanthisitta chloris | reverse complement strand
GCGGGTGGCCGCTGCCACACATGGCACCAGGCTCCCAGGAGCTGGTGACTGACATAGTGGCATAGAGACATGGTGACAAGGGACATCACTGGCCAGAGGTTCCCAGCACCCATATTACATATGCAAACTGTACCCACGAGGGACTGACACACACTGTGGCTTGCCAAGATCTGGTTTGGGACACTCCTGCCCCAGAGACCCTCCCTCCAATGCCAGGCAGCACTGACACAGTGGAGCTCAGGCCACAGAGAAGCCACACAGTGAGCCCCAGACTGTAGTCCAAGAGATGGAAGCTCTCAGGTTCCTACTAAACCACAGCAATGGAAACACTCTGGGTACAACCCCCTGGCTGCCAGCCCATGCTGCTGCTGTGGGCAATGGCATCCCTATGGCCCTACCTGCACCCCGCAGGAGCCAGAGCTGCTCACCTGTGTAGGCAAAATTGAAGGGCATGCAGATGGGGGAATGGTGCCTGGGGGCAATGGTGGGGTGTGAGGGGTAGAGGAGCACCCCATCTGTCCCCAGCAGCGCCTCCATCTCCTCCTGCAGGCTCTTCCCCATGCTCACCAGCTTGGCATTTCCACCAAGGTTGAGATTCACCAGCCTCTCCGTCAGCCCCAGGGCTGCAGGGAAAGGGCACAAATGGGGACAGAAAGTGAGAGGACTGTGGGCTACATGGGGCAGAAAATGCATTGCCTGGCCACATGCAGCATCCCTCACTCCTAGCACAGCCCTCCAAGTCCCCCTACCCACAGTACCCACAGCAGATTGCCCCTGGCATGGCTCTGCAGGCAGCAGTCCCCCAGATCCGCTTAAGGGAAAGGCTTTCAGCCTGCCCCCTGCTTCCCGTTTTTCCAGCTGCTGGGATTGAGCAGAGCTGGCAGAGCAACCTCAGAACTCATTAGAAACACAACTGCACTAATTAGCATTCTCTGGTACCTGCTGCTAGGAAACAGGATCTGTGTAGACCCCGACTGGCTCCCTCTGAACCCCCAGCAGCTCTGCCAGGGCTCACAGCAGGAGCGAACTCCACTGTACTCCATCAGCCTCACCTCTCCCAGGATACCCACTCCCATTTATCAAAGATCCAGCCAACCCCCCTCCCAAGCTTGTGTGTGACTCAAGGACATCAAGTGTCACTACAACACCAGGCTGAAGGTGCTCAGCATAATCCCCAAGTCCCTTTGCTGGACACTACTCAAATTTAACAACTTGTCCAATCCCACCACTGCCTCTGCACTTCCCAGGGCTCCTCCTGGCCTTACCAATAGCTGGGAGTGTGTGAGAAGACATCCCCACGAGCCACTTCATCAGCTCCCACAGCGGCCACACTGGCTTCCCATGGTCTCCCAGCAGGTCTGTGAATCGCTGTGCCTCCTGTAACACACCCGCTCCCTCCATCAGCACTGCCAGCACGTGGCAGAGAGGCACAGGCTGGCAAGGAACAGTGAAATTCCAGCTGTCCCATTATCCAGATGAGAGCTGTTCCCATTTTCACACAGGAGATGCTGTCAGGAGTGCTCTACAGCTCTAGCACTGATCCAGGGTGGCAGCGGGAGCATCTCTCCCTGCCAGAGATAGCAAAGAGGAGGAAGAGCCCCTCAAAGCAGC
>NW_008671556.1:0-3624 GCF_000695815.1 Acanthisitta chloris | reverse complement strand
GGATAACATCCTGGAGGCATTCACTCCTGTGACACAGCCATGGGGTCAGGAAGGAGGCAGAGGAGCCGGACATGCCCTCCCTGTGTGGTGGGGCTGGGTTGTTTTCCACCACTGCCTGTGTGCCAGGAATGCACAAGGTATAACACTCTGAGAGTTTACTTTTGCTACAAAATACTTCCCTGCATGCACATAGCATGGCTGCAATTCAAGAGGAAAATAACACAGGCAAGCCTGCTGCTGGAAAGCTGTTAATCCCCTGCCTGTCCCAGCATCCAAAAGGGTGTTAATCCCAGCCTACACGTCAGAAGACATAGCACAGAGTCAAGAGAAAGGCAGGACACTCCCCACTTGGCTGACTTACCAACCTACATTGAAAAGATCATCGTGCCAAAACGACCTCTCCCTCTCTATACCACACTGCTTCTCTGCTGGAAGCCAGAGCCTCATCACATTGGAGAGCAAGCGAGAAGGAACTGTGTGTCTTTGGGAAGAGATGAAAGGAGGACTGGGGGGACAAATGGAGCAGGGAAAGGCCCCAGGCAGGTCTGGGAAGCCTACAACTCTCCATGGCCAGCCCTAGACAGCTGATTCTTCCCCGCTGGCACTGAATTTGTGCCTTTGCTAGCTCGGTCTGACACACCTGCCCATCGCTGTCCTTGGATGACATCATGGCTGACCAGATCTGGAAAGAATACTTCATCTTGTGGATTGCCACACGCTGAACTTGGACCCCCAGGTCACTTTCAAGGTGTTCCACCACCTGAGGGGAACAGCAGAAAGGGTTTGTTTCTGCAAGGATATGACACGCTGCCATCAGCCCATGGAATCTACAGAGAAGAGGGCAAGGGCATCTGCTTGCAAGATCTTCCCCTTGTTTCTTCTCTAACACAGAAGAAAAAGTTCTTTCCATGTTTTTAATTCTGGAATCACATGACAGGGACTTGAGGCTGCCTCCCCAGCCCTCCATCCCACCAGACCTCACAGGAGCCACGCACAGAGTAGCTCCTTCCCTTTGCTGGGGCTCCTCTGACTGGTCTCCCCAAGTTCTATCTCCAGGGTCATCCCAATGAGAACCAACCTCCGCTCCTTCCTACCTTCTTTTGGGCCTGCAAGATCTCCTTGTCCACAGGTGACACAAAAACGGAACCGCCGTCATGATCCATGCAATGGAATTTGATTTTCTCCAGTGACACTTTCTCATTCAGCTTCAGCCTGGGAAAGGAACAGTGCTTTGTCACAAATGCATCCCTGGGTCCTCCCCAGCTGCCAGAGCTGCTCACACACTGGTAAATGTGTCCTCAGGAGATCCTGCTCTGACCCCCAGGATGGTGAGGTGATACCCTGAAGACATGCAGATACCTGGTACTCACAACCCACCCACTCTGCTCCTCACTGGCACCTGCACAAAATAAGCTCTTGCTTGCACAGACCTGTGAAGCAACCAAACTGGCTGTGGCGTGGGATGGAAAACTCATCACTCAGCAACAGGAAAAGGCCCTGTAACACCCAGAAGCAAGGCCAGCCTCAGAAGTGGAGGGACAGCAGTGGGGAGCAGCTTGCAGGCAAAGGGGAGCCCGTCAGCCCTGCCCATGGCTGCCTGTGGGTGCATGCGGGTGGTGGGAAGGACAGTCTCAAGCTGCAAAGGTCCCACTGACGCCAGGGGGAGAGGAAGGAAATCAGTAACAAGGAACTGGGTGGAGTACAGATCTGTCTTGTACAAAGTTCTGACCCGCTGTGCAGACCAGAGAGCAGCTGACACCAGCTCAGCAGCTGGTAGCAGTGGGAACGACTCACTTGCTGACCCCAGGACCGGCCATAACCCTCAGCACAGGCTCCAGGTCCTCCGCGTAGCGGCACATGGGCCCAGTGCACAGGTAGTTGGTCCGCGCCCCGTGAGCATTTGGGAACTGGCCATCATTGGGCACCACCCCTGCGAGCAGAGGAGACATTGGGTACCACCCCGAGCATAGCCTCCAGCCAGGAGAGCCCTGCTGGGGGACTCTGGGTACAGGGGGATGTGGTCCCCCAGGGATTCCACACCCCAGAAGTGCTGACGATGGCAAGATGCATGGGGTGGGGAAGGGAGAAGCATCCAGTCAGGACACTAGATGCCAGGTAAACACCCCAGCAGATCCCAACCTTGGGAAAACATCCCACGCCAAGGATGCAATACCTAGGTAAAACCATTCCTGTCTCCCACACACCTGGCGTTCTGCCTCCAAGAACTTCTTGCTGCCAAGCCTGGCTGTGCTCCTGCAGCAGGCTTGTCACATGCAAGGAGTTACCTGTCCCCTTATAGCAATCCCACCAGAGCCCAGCACAGAGGTGTCCTGAGAACAGGTTCATCCCACACCCACCATTTCATCTCCTGGCACTTCTGCTGGGGAGGAGGAGGAAGAGACCCCCAAGTCTGCCTTACCTGTCGTGGGTTTATGGCCAAAGACTCCATTGAAGAAGGCAGGCATCCGGATGCTGCCGCCAATGTCGGAGCCCACACCTATGACTGAGCAGGCAGCTGCCAGGACACCGCCCTCCCCACCTGCATGAGAGAAAACACATCAAACCCCCAGGTTTATAGTGAAAATCACCCAGCAAAGCAGGAGCACCTCCCAGTTGACCCAGAGGGGTGGGAGTCGCCCCAGCTTCAGTGATGGCTGGGGGACAGCTGGGGAACGTGGACCAAAGGGATTCTCTTGCCATTAAGAGTGAGTGAGCCAAAGCAATGCCAGATGAAACACCCAGGAGAGCCAAAGCAGCTGGACCTCCCAATAGCCTAGAGCAGTGCCTGGGAAAGAGGCTCTGCAGGACCTTAGGGACATGTTAAAGCTGCATGCAGAGACATGGGATGCTTCCCTTGGTACATTTTGATATGCTGCTCATGCAGGACTGTGCCAAGGTGCTGGGGCTCACCTGAACTGCCGCCCACGATCCTCTGCAGGTCATAGGGGTTGTTGGTCCGCCCATAGACTCTGTTGCTGGACTCGTACCACATGCAAAGCTCGCTGCAGTTGGTGACACCCAGTGGGATGGCACCCGCCTGCTTCAGCCGTGACACCACCGTGGCATCCGAGGTGGCGATCACGTTGCGGCGGCTGACCAAGCCAGAGGTGTTGGGCATCCCTGTGGTCAGTATAAGGAAGGAGGCATCAGGGCCAGCAGCCCAGTATCATCTGAAGCTGCAGGAAGCAGGTCCCTGGTGAGGGCTACTCCTCTGGGCACCACAAGTCCCACAATGCCTGACTACTACAAGTGAACATGGACAAAGGAGCCTGGATAGAGAGGGGTGCAGACCAGGGAAAGGAAACTGCTTCCCTCCAAGCACTTGTGATGGACATCCTCCACTCTGGGGAGCATCTGACTGACAGGGAGCGAGTCACAACCTGTGAAATGGAGAGGAACAAAGGCAAACCCACCGTGCAGACAAAAGGCCTCCTTGACAGTGATGGGAACCCCCAACAATGGGAACTTCTCCTCCAGGTAGTCAACACCAGGGCCCTCTGAAAGCAGCTTATCGACCTGCCGGGCTTCCTGCAGGGCCTCCTCGAACCTGCAAAGAGGCACCCGGGGATGTTCTGGCGCTGGACCAGTTAGGAGTATGGTCCCTGCAGGGCAGGCAGACCCCAA
>NW_008671555.1:0-417 GCF_000695815.1 Acanthisitta chloris | reverse complement strand
TCATGCTACTGCCTGGAACACCATCTTAGGCCTGGAAAAACAAGTCCTGCGTACACATGGCACCCCTGAGAGAATCGAGTCAGACAATGGGACGCTTTTCAAGAACAGCCTCATAAGCACCTGGGCCAGAGAACATGAAATTGAATGGATGTATCATATCCCCTATCACGCACCAGTTGCCGGGAAAGTCAAATGGTGCAATGGACTACTTAAAACACCCTTAAAAACACTTGGTGGAGGGACCTTCAAAAATTTGGAACTGAATTTAGCAAAGGCCACCTGGATGGTCAACACAAGAGTGTTCATCTATCGAGTTGGTCCTGCACAGTCCGAACCCTTGCACACAGTGGATGCAGACAAAGTCCCTGTTGCACATATGAGAGGTATTTAAGGAAAGAATGTTTGGATTAGTCCTGC
>NW_008671554.1:0-3589 GCF_000695815.1 Acanthisitta chloris | reverse complement strand
GCGAGGTGTGTTCGTGTACACACCCGCACACTCTCAGCCCGGAGCTGCTCAGGGATCCTCTCACCCCTCCCCGCGCCAGGCTGGGGTCCCGTCCCGTGTCCCGCGGGCGGGAGGGGAGGAGTGCTCGATCTGACCGGGCTGGTAACAAAGAAAATAAGACAGCTCCTGAAATAAGTAAAAAACTCAGAGCTTGTTTTATTTATTCGCTGCTCTCTGATTTACTAAGAAGTTCTTAAATCTGATGAGTGTCAGGTATGACTCACTAATGGGGAAGGATTTAGAGGCTCCAGCTGTGTAAGCTGTGACGGTGACAGAACAAAGCAGACCCTGCCGAGGAGCTCTCGGAGGTGTCGGTGTTTGAGCTGAAGAGCTGTTGAAGTGACTGACACTCGCTGCAAAAACAAGCACTAGCTAGAAAAACGTTCTGTTGGTCTTCTCTGAGGACTTGGAGTGTTTCCCTGGATAGTGCTGTGCTCCTGGTGCCTGTGTTGGGGGGCTGCGTTTTATGAACGTCTTCAGCATTCTGAAACGGCCTCATCTCACAGCATTTACTGCAGTGTTGAACCTTCGGTTCACTGTCTCATCCCAGGGGATCTCCTGGGAGCTGGGCCCGACGAGCATTACCAGCCAGAGCCTCTGCACGCGCTCGCGAGACCAAGTGTCCAGTGAAGTAGAACTTTAACCTGTACTTAAATGCCTGGATTTCTCGCTCTGGTTTTACTAATGCAGTGTCCCAGCTCCTGGCAAGCCCCAGGTCTTTGCTGGGTAGATGCTGTAGGCTGCCCAAACAGGGACTGATGTCACAGGAACCACTCACTGCCCTGCTGGGGAAAGGGATTTCAGTGGTTCCCAGGAGCACATTCAGGTCCCGACAGTCCCCAGGGGCACAGTCCTTGCAGATGTACATTAGTGGGGGTAAAAAAGAGCTTTTCTCACTCTCCATCTCGTGGAGAACACACCCACAGTGGCTGCAGAGCCTTGTGCTGTCTTTAACAGAACACGTGGATGTGATTTTACACGTAAATTAGTTTGTCTCAAAATAATGATATTGAATATTTGGGTCATTCTGACTAACTGCAAGAAGAGCAGCTTCAACTGAAGCCCCTGATCAGCCCAGACTCCCCAGGAGCCTTGGGTGCAACACAGGCCACAGACAACAGGGCAAATGAGTGTCTAAGCTGTTTATTACTTCGGTCTGTTCTAAGTTGTACAGTTATGAAAACAACAAAACGACTGCTGGAAGCCCAGGAATATTTACAATCTCGCCTTGTTGTAGTGAGGTCAGACTATGTTGTTGCACAGATTGGTTATGTTTGGTACCACAAGATGTTTAAAATTCAGACAAATTTGAACAGATTAACAACTGTATATACAGGAAACAAAGGGGAATTCAAGTATCAAAATACAGACAGATTAAATAACATTTGTATTACAAATCAGCCCCACTGCCATACATCACAATTAGCAAAAATGTCCACATTGCAAACTGAACTCAACTGTCTCTGTCCTGACAGGGAATCCCAGGTTATTCTTCCGTGGGTAAGAAAAATGTCTGAGCTGGGTCAGCTTAGCAAGAGCAGCACAAGTACTTTCTTTTGGGAAAAAAAGCAGTAAGTAATGCCAAAGTGAGAGCTAAAAGGGAGACCCTTGCAAAACAGCAGCGCTGTGAACGCTGCGCTGGCTCCGAGGCACAGCTCGGACCGCACGGAGCAGCCGTGGGCAGGGCCAGGGAGGTGCTGCTGCCGGGACTGTCCCAGAGGGGTGGAAGGAGCATTAAAACATTGGCTCCACCTCAGCTGCACAGAGAACGGGACGTGTTTGGGGGCTATTTGGCATCTCCTCTGTGTCTCAGCAGCCTCCTGAGGGTACAGACTTCACTATAGGTACAGCCTGGAAGACGCCGTATCTTCTCCCTGGGAGAGGCACAGGCTCATACCCCAAAAGAGTTGCATAACTTCTTCTAAAAAGAACAATCCCAAAGCAAGTTTAAAGACAGCTGAATAGCTAAGATTAGCACTGGTTTTTCTCTGTAAACACGAAATAAAAAAAAAAAGATAAAGCATCTTCAATTTGAAAAAAAAAATCATCCCCTCCTGTATAAAAGACAAAACTGGGAATCTCTGCCTGCTGTGAGTGGGTGCTCGGCCTGGAGCCACACAGAGCAGCGTCAGCGAATCGCAGTCTGGCCTCGAGGGGGGAACGGGGCCAGGCAGCCCCACCTTCTCCCGGGCAGGAATACAGCAGACGTAGTTGGATGCGAAGTCATGGTCAGCACCAGAAATCTGGGGCACTTTCCTCCAGACCCCACAAAACCCTGCAGGGAGGAAGAGCCCAAACACTGCAGCGGGCGGTGAGCGCGGAGCCAGCGCCTGGCACGGCCCGGGGTCGGTCTCCAGCCCCGCGTCCCTCGGGACACGCACTGCACTGAGCTGCTCTGCCCGTGTGGCGCGAAGGAAGCGTCTGGCTACAGAACGGCTGGATCACTAAAGACACCCAGGGGTTCACGCAGGACTGGGACGACCACCAGGGCCACAGAGCCCAGCCCCTGGAGACCGGAGTCTTCATCACCACGTCACCTCCAAGCCAACCTCCGGAGAGCTCACGCGTCGGGAGAGAAGGGTGTCCTCCTCCCAAGCAGAGGTTCAATTTGCAATCTCGTCAAGGACTTGTTGCCAACACACCAAATATTTACACTTACACCAGTATGAATTGCAACATGTGCATAACACGGAATGTTAGGTTTCCTAAATTCATCGACTTAACCCAAAGTCTCCACTTGCCCTCTCAGTCCCGTCCAGGTCTGTGCCCTCGGGTCACGGCTTGCTCCTCTCCCAGCCACACTGCCGAGAGACCGAAGGAAATCCTGACACACAGCAGCAAGCGGAGCGATCGCTCGGGCACGGCGTTCCCACGCAGCAGCAGGTCCTGCAGCCCTGGCGAGATCCTGGGGGACACACTGCGCTACATTTTGCATCTGAGGAATTCAAATTGCAACTATTTTAACATTCTCCCCGAGGGGACCAGTCTGAAAACACCCCGGTCACAGCCCAAACCACTGAAACACTCTGCAATTCCGAGGCAAAGCAAGCACACAGCACCGTCGAGGTGATGTCTCTGGGCTAGGCCAACCTCAGGCTGAGGAGGTTCATCCTTGGGGATGGACTGTCTCAGTGTAATGCCCAAAATTTAACTCCTTACTTGTTCATCTTCCAAAACAGTTGCACTAATTAAATAAGGAACTAGTATAAAAAAAGTGCTAAATCACAACTGAATATACTTAAAAAACCCCAACCTCTCAGGGCGTAACTGCATTTAAAAACACGACAGGTGCACGGAGGCTGGAGCAGGGAGTCATCCCCAGGGAGTCAGTGCGGAAACGGGAAGAAACGGGGTCCTCGCCACAGAAACGTCAAGTATTGCAACGCGGCAGTTTGGGGGCAGGAAGCTTTGTACCATCAGGGACATTGGCCACAGCCGCTCTGGGGTGAAAGATCCTCCGCAGACTCTTCCCCGAGGTGTGTCCGTGTGCTGCGGCTCGTGGGGCGGCTCGGCGAGCAGCAGGCAGGCCCGGCAGCGTGGGGCGGCTCGT
>NW_008671553.1:999-13217 GCF_000695815.1 Acanthisitta chloris | reverse complement strand
AAACCATGACAGCTGGCCACACAGGCTTAGGTCACAGCTCACAGGCATTCAGGACTTATCTGGTGGCAAATTGTTTGAGAAGGCTCGGTTTTTTGAATCTATTTCACCATTAGAAACCTAGATATCATCTGTCTGACTGGATTAAGTCCCAGTCTTAAGTGAAAGATTTGTTTAAAGCTCATCCTGTTTCTGAGGGATATATTATTAATATTCATTAGTATATCGTTCTGTGAACACAGGTCTTCATTGTGGAGTTGTTTCTCTTCATGAGAATTTCTTGTCCTGAATTGCATGTTCCTTAGGCGGGTAGGGGAGAGAACCTACAGTGATAAAGAAAACCCAAACCAGATACTGGTCGCTGTGTTCATTGGTCATTGGTCATAGGTCTTCATTGTGGAGTTGTTTTCTTTACAAGCATTTCTTGTCCTGAAGTGCATGATCATTAGGTGGGTGAGGGAAAGATCCTATAGTGATAAGGAAAACCCAAACCAGATAATGGTCATAGTGTACCAAAACCATAATAGTATTTGTGTGAGTCCTGGTTTAGCTGGAGCACAATTGAAGTAGAGAACAGTAACACTCTTGGACATAAAGGAACAGATGAAATTTACCTTATATTTCAGTCAAATGAGCTCCCGTTTGTCAAGCTATCACCAAAATAAAAATAAAAATTTTAAATAAAATTTAAAAATTAAAAAGAAGGGAAAAAAGAGGTAGGAAAAGCATTTGGGTTAAATAACAGAAATTTTGAAAGACAAAGATTAGAGTGATTCCAGTGTTCAGAGTATAATAAACCAATACAGGGCTACAGGTGTAGTAACAGAATGTGCTGGTTTGAGCTGAAGTAGAGTTAACTTTCTTCATAGAGGCTAGTATGGGGCTATGTTTGGGTTTGGTGCGGAGCACAGAGTTGATAATGCAGAGATGTTTTTGTTGTTGCTGAGCAGAGCTCACACAGAGCCAAGGCCTTTGCTGCTTTCCGTGCTGCCACGCTGGCAAGGAAGTTGGGGATGCATGGGAGATTGGGAGGAGACACAGCTGGGACAGGTGACCCAAACTGACCAAAGGGATATTCCATACCATATGACATCATGCTCAGTATATAAGGTGGGAGGAAGAAGGAGGAAGGGGGGACATCTGGAGTGAGTGAGAGGCTGTGTGGTTCTTGGCTGCTGCTGGGGTTAAACCACGACACAGAAGGACTGATGGAAAATTGTTCAGTAGTTGCAAAAAAACACTTGCAGCAAAACTCTGTCAAATGAAAAGGCAGTAATGGGAGAGAAAGGCTCTAAGAGTAAAGAAAAGGTGTCAGCTTAAAATAACTCTCTTTTAACACTTGGAAATCATTACTTTGTATATGTAGGCTGGCTCTGATACTGCAGTAAGGAATATTGCTATTGTTATCAAGAACACTGCATCAGGCCTGTTGAGAGAAACTTCATTGGGCAGCTCAGAAATTCTCCATGGTTATAGTTCTGAGGAATCTGATACACAGATATTTCGTGAGGGTGCAAATTTAGTCTTCAAAGGTAATTTAAAATCCAAATGCTATTCCACCTGGTTAATTAATGAAAAAGAAAAATGACAATTACTGAGGAACATATAACAGATTTCTCTGGAATGTTTGAAAAATTGATAAAACTCAAGAATATTCATCAAACGAATGTATGTTACATTGGAAACCGTAATAAACTTTATGTAGGATGAGGAAAGATGCTTCTGACTTACCAATATGCATTTGCAGGCTCTACATCTGTCTGAAAATATGCTCATGTGCAAAATATGAATGGCATAATTTTCAGGCTAGATTTAGAACATCCCTGAGAGAGTTAATAGGAATAGTGAAATTCACAAACTGTTTCCTAGCTATAATTAATATACTTTGAGAATATGTCTTTGGAAAGCATGTGAAATAACTCCACTAGGCTTGTTTAGTTTCCTGACTTTTTTCTCCTGTTTTTGAAAGATTTTCACTAGTCTTGCTTTTAGGATTTTGCTTTTTAATATGCTGCTGCAACCACTTATCTAGACATCTCTTAAGGCCTTTTTCTGCATCATGTTCTTTTTCTGATATGTAGATAACAATAACAAAACTGTGATACATACTTCACTGCTATGGAGCTGATCACCCACTTCAGTGACAGACAGTGAAGCAAGTCTTTTGCACACTGTGAAGGGTATCATAGAGGGAAACCATACGTATCAGGGGGAAACCAGAAAGGACTGGTGGTGACCAAATATGTGTTTCTATAGGAATTCATACCATACTTGAATAATATTCATCAATTATTTACAAGATAATACAAAATTGCAGAAGAAAAAAAATATATGACACAGAGATTTTTCACAGTTATAAACAAGAAAGTTCTGACTTTCAAGGAGGAAGTAAAGTTTGGTAAAAAAGCAGGTAGTGGGGAAAAAAGGAAAAAGACATTCACACAGATGAAAAGTTTATTGTTTGAGTGTGCAGTATGCAATATTGTATAAAAGTGGAGACAATATACAGAAAATGATAACTGAAAATAGTCCAAGAGTCTACTTAATATGCAGCACAGCAGGTTCTCCTGATGAACTGCTGTGATAAAAAGGACCACAAGCAAAAGGCTACTAGAGTTAAGAAACAGATCTTGCCTCCAAGTAAGGCATTCTTCCTAATGAGATATTGTTCAGGTAGCTGCATATTAATAGAAACTGAGGAAGAGGAGAGATGCAGAAGCCTTGAAAGCTCTCAATACCTTGAAGAAAATTTATATGTACATTTATATTAAAATTAAACTTGTTGGTAATTGATAATGGGGAATAGCTATTCCCATAATAAGAAGATATAGGGCTTGAAAAGACCCTTGATCAACCAGAAAAGCGATGATTTAAAGGTAATGTAATGACGCTTATCCTTGGAAATAAGATGTCAAAGGAAATGTAGAATTTTTTCTGTTTCTGTTAAGTTCAGATCAAGATGTCACATCTACAGATTTACACTTTGGACAAAAACATGGAGTCAGTGGAGAGGCAACTGAGGGAAACTGAAAGTGTCTGAAACTTGGGATAGAAGATTGGATGAGCTATATTGCTTTCCTGATCTTCAGCTCAGTAAATTTCTCATACACATACCTGGTTTACAAGAGCCCAAAGATTTTATCTTTTTAGCATATTGTCACAGAAAAATAGAGACATTATATCATGTTTTAGAAGTTCTGTTATTTAAAGGCTCACTTTCTCACAGTTTGGCAATGTTTTTCCTTGTTTCATAGATTTTACCAAGTTGAAAATGCCACAGGCATTTTCTGCAAATATCACCAAACGTTTTTGTGTGCCATTGTTTCCATGATAATTTGGACTGGATGATCTCCATCCTTCTGACTGTGTATGGGGAAGAAAGTTGGGGTGGAGAGAAGGGAGAGAGAATATCTAATTTTTCTCATTTTTTATTTAATTATTATTATGTCTCTGAAGGAGAAATAATTCTTTTCCTGGCTGATGTATACCTCTGTGAGCAGTCAGCAGACATAAAGGATACTTCAGGCATGGTTCTATAGTTTGACTCTACAATTTGTATTTCTGTGTGAAAGATTTTGTGTCACTCTAAAATATTATTTATTGGCTATACTTACACTGCCATTGAAACCAAACCCATTTCATGTTTCAGGATTAGAATAAGCCTCATGTGAAATCATATTCTTACCTTTTCTATTTTGATAACATTCTTTGAGTCCCTAAGTAGGGAGTTGGCTTTTATTTTCTAATTTACTGATATTATTCCTTTGTTTGCTACCAGAAAGAAAGAATAAGAGCTGCACCAAAGGAGAAGTTAAAATGGACTGAAGACATTTAATTACTCTCATTTATATTTTCTCTGTGTTTGAAACCACGGTGAGTCCTTGAGAAATCTCAAATGTGAACTCAAGTGTCTAACCAGCAGTGGCTGTTGGAGTGTTTCTTGAACTGGCTGAACTTGCTGCTTCGGTTAGTTCTCTCTGCAATATTTAACGGTTACTGGCCCAATGCTTCTGTGAGTCTGGACATAAATAACTACATCTTAGTTGATTTGCATTGCAGTAATACATTCTCTTCCCTCTGTTTTGTCATCTTCTTTTCTATTGTTTCTAGTCCTCTTTGTCTGTCTGGGTTTTTTTGGGGGGTTTGTTTTATGTTTGTTGGGTTTTTTTGGTTTTTGATTTTTTAAATTTGGACTTTAAGTTTCTGTTTACAAGACTACTGGAGATTTCTCTAAACCACCTGAATGCACTCTTCTACATCCTACCAACAGAATTCAGTTGATGCAGTATTGAAAGGATAATTTGAGACGAAACAGAGACTTGAAATCCTAGTTACTTTCTTACTTCTAACCAAGCCCCAAATTACACCTTCTAGTTGTATTTACATTTTTGTATTTACATTTTGTAAAATTATCTTCCTCATAGTTAGTATTTATAACATGTCTTCAGAGTAAGACTTACTGGTCAGATCACAGTAAGAATCCTGCAACACAGTGTTGTAAAGACTTATGTGATTGACCATTATTAAATAGATATTTGAGATGATAAAATTACATTTGAAAATAAGCATGACAGTCAGACACAACAGGTGGTACAACTTTGATAATTATTCAAATGAAAATAACAGGTATCAGAAGTAGTTTCACTTACCTATGTTTCTGTGAGTTACTTGCTCTTACTGTATTCATTCAAAATAAGAGGAACAGGCTTCTTCCTATGGTGATAGACTACATTGAAATTACCAGATATATGCACTGTGACTGTCAGTATTGCTGTTGTTTATAAGTATATGGTATATGAGCCAGAGCAATCCAACTTTTCAACATGCAGTTATAGATGCTGCAAGATGAATTAAACTTAATATCTGAAGATGTACATGAACTTCAGCTTTATTTTGTATAGTAGCTCCATTCAAGGCATCAGAAAGCTGTCTGAAAAGACAGAGCAGAGAAGGAATACTGTTCAGTGTCACTTTTAGTTACAAATTCACATAAAATTAAATTAAATAATGATACAAGAACACAAAAGCAAGGAGTGGTCTACAGGGATTTGTTAATTTCTCCAGTGATATGTAAGAGGTGACTACTTGGGCATCAAGCATCCGCTGCAATGGCAACACTCATTGCTGATGCTGACCATGAGAATTCAGGCTCAAATGGTTGGAATTCGTTAAGAAGCCACTTTCATTCAAAATCTTCCACAGTGAGCCGCAACAGCCCTTAAAGAAACTCTGGAGGAATAGATGAATGTTTTTAAGATCTCTTTAACTGTGCCACCTGGTTCTTAGGGGTAACAGGTGTCAACATGTAAGATTATCTTAGGAAAATGGTAATTGTGGAGGTGAGGAGCAGCATATTATCTGCTACACTACATTCCTGCATCTCTACTTCAAACCAGAGGAAAGTGGAGATAAAAAATTAGAGGAGAAAGAGAACAGGAAAGTTTGACTGGCTAGACTGTGAATTCTGTAGCCAAAACATACTTACTGTTTGGCAGCAAAAAAAGAAAAATAAGACAATTTTGTTGAAATTGAGATGGCATTCATAGATCAAATTATTTCTTTATGTAATCATTAACAACATGATTTTGCGTCACTTACATGACAACCGAAACAGTGGCCTGTAAAACTTAAAAATTGCAAGTACCTGTCTCAATATCATCAATATAATCAATATTCAGTTGCTTTGAAAGCAAGTGTAACTGTGCTATAGTAGTACAACTAACTGCAATATGTACACTGTGATAGCATAGTCAAATACCACCTAAAAACACCATGCATTTACTTATGAGAGCAATTTTACCACTGAGGGGGTAAACAACTTGTATAGTTTACTTAAGCAGTGCTAAGAAGCAGCCCAAGAATTAAACTTTACCAGAGGGAAAAAACCAGAACAAGGTAAGCACTAGTAGCTACAAAGAGTCAGAACCAAAGACGCAAAACCAAGGGAAGCATGTCAGGATCAAACCAGATCCCATTTTCTAGAGGCAGCGCAAGTAGCACAGAAGTATCAGTTAGGAAGGGTGTAAACAGCGAGGGATAAATGCGTGTCTGATCAGAGATCCCTTGTCAATGAGCTCTCACACAGAATCATGGAATCATTTAAGTTGAAGAAGAGCTCCAAGATCATCAAGTCCAACCTTTGATTGATCTTGACCTTGCCAACTATACCACGACACTAAGTGTCACGTCCCGTTGTTTCTCAAACACTTCTGGGGATGGTGAAGGAAGTCACCTCCTCCCTGGGCAGCCCATTCCAATGTTTAACAAACCTTTCCATGAAGTAATTCCTCCTCATGTTCAATCTGAACCTCCCCTAGCACACCCTGAGGTTGTGTCCTCTCCTCCTGTTGCTGATGCCTGGGAGAAGAGGCCAAACCTCACCTTGCTGCAGCCTCCTTTCAGGTAGTTGTAGAGAATGATAAGGTCTCTCCTGAGCCTCCTTTTCTCCAGGCTAAACAATGATTAATCAAGAGTGATTAATAATGTGTGAACACAACCACCAAGTGTTTTATTAGTAATTTCTGACTCCCTGATTGATAAATACTTATATATTCAGTAACAGCAATGATTACTTTGAAATCACAACTATGAATTGACAGCACAAATTGGAAGCCTCTAGAAAGTGGTACTTATAAGACTTCAGGTGCCTATAGAAGTGGGTTTGAAAGGCTGTGGCTTCAGTCACGAACATAGAGCCAGGACTGGAGGTGAATCTGCATGACTCTCATAGGGAGCATTTGCTACAGATTCACAGCTTTTGATTTCCATGTCATCTACAGAAATTTTATCATGTCTGTCTGTCCTGCCTGAAAATAACAACATGTCTTCCAAGTGCAGAACAGAGAGTGTACTGTGGAGCCCTTAGATGAGCTAATATTCAGTCACTGTACAGGATTTCTTGGTTACTACAGGCATAAAATAATCTGCTTACTTTAAGAAGCCCTTTACACCAACTGAGAAGCTGAAGTGACAGGGCTATAAATTGAACCTGGAATCATTCACATTCAAATAGACATCCCTAGAAAACCCTGTGACGCTGAGCATAGGTTAGAGTGATCATCAAGAAAAAATTGGCAAATGAAAGTCCAAGAGTATTGTCTATTGGAGAACTCAATTTAAATAAGCCAATACTAACAAATTTCCTTAAGACTTTTGGACATCTTTATTTTTTTTAGGCCTTATAAGTAATATTGAATTTATACACTTTCTATATCAGGATCATTTTGCACCTACTGTATTTCAGTAAATGACTCACCAAATTTAGGAATTCTTGAAGCAGTCTCATTATGTTTTACTTTGAAATCCTCCACTCTGCTGCAATTCTACATGGACTCTCACTTGTTTCAGTTTCTAATATCATGGGTAATACATTTCTTTAATAGATAGAAGGAAACTGTAGATTTGAGTAGCTAATTTAATCTCTCTGGAAAACAAGGATAATAATACACATTCAATTTTATAAATATTGTGAAACTCATGGATATAAAATGATAAAGAATAGTATTGTTAACTTGTTCAGAAACTGAATATAAAGCTTGATAACATCACATGTAGATAAAAATTACTTCAGACACATCTTTTGAAAGATCTCTAATCCTTCTAATGAGGTAAATTGTTTGGGGGGAAATTATGAATGCAGTGAAATTTCCTCTTTTACAGAGGTATTTGCCAGATTATCTCAATATACTTTTTCAAATGGCTTAGTAAGATAAGCCATTTTATTACAGTCAACAGAATGGGATCACCTGCCACCCTGTGTCTCTGGCTTCTGGACAGAGAAACAACCAGGGAGATCCATTAGAGCTTCATGGCTCTGAAGAGTCTCCTATTGAAAGAGGAGACAGAGTATTAACCTAAAATTAGAGGAGTATCTTATCATTAAATTTGATTCCAGTTCAAGTTTCAACTTAATACAGCATGCTTCAGGCCCTGCGAACTTGGCATCAACCTCCTTTATGGCCCATATGCACCTAATTCAGTGAGAAGACTGCTTAGAGAAGGGTGAGGTGGACAGGGGTAGTAATTGCTTCAATGATCTGACTCTAATCCACTTGTACGCATGAGTTTACACCTGTGAAGTTTGTTCATGCAAAGAGAAATTATTAATTACTTTCTTGAAAGAAATTGTCATCTCTCAGCTGTAATGCAGTACAGAAAACATCCACATTGCCAGGCACTACAGTTGCAAGGAACATCATGAATTGCCATCAAATTAATGCATTTTGCTTCACATGAGGAGACTAAGTGAACAAGTCTACTATTACCTCTCAGTGGAGAGGCAGTATCTTCTGAAGGCACACTAAGGCATTCATTTGGGATCACATGTTTGACTATTCCACCCCGTGGGGTTTTGGAATACTTCATGATAAGTCATTTGTTAAACATAAGTGGCAGACATTTAGCTGGTATGAGTCAGCACAGCTTATTTAGCTGGAATTGAACTATATCCATTTATATTCACTAAGCATCTGGACCAAAGACAAAAATATGTGCAAAGGGACTAAGAATAATTTGTCTGAAACGCCAATGTTAAATCAAGCTTGCAAAACATATGTGAGCAAAAAAATATTAGTTCAAACCATTTGATATACAGAAAATGAGACACTCTATTGAAAGACTTCCTAATAGGAGTAAAATAATTTACTAAGTTATTATTATCTTGAAGTAAGAATACTTACATTTAGCCCATCTTCTCTAAAAAGCACCTCTACGGATTAAACCAAATCTGTTGGTTTCGTCCAGGTAGACTAAGCAGCTTTCAGGACGTAAACCAAACAGAAAGGCATTGATGTCTGCTTTGTATTGGCAGAGTGCCGTCAGCCCATAACTCTGGTTGAACTGATTATGTATCTCTCAACATTTTATGGCAAAGATATATATAAAGCTATCTGCAGCTGTGCGGAGAATACCGTCTTAAAGATGTGGCAATGGATGAACAGGAAGGCTTTGGAATATAATTCATAGTTCATAGACACTGTCATCAGCAGTTGTGACCTTTTCATCTAGGACTAAATGTAAGTGAAAAGAACATATTTCTTGTGAATTCTGTAACATATTAGCAATTCATCCCCAGGATGTCAGTCCATAGCCTCATGCTTCCTGTATTTCTGCTGAAAAAATGCAATGTTACAGCTTTCAAATCAGTGCTGAAACTGCCCATTGAGTTTTTATTCAATAATTCTTGAACTATTTCTATTTATTGTCCAGACTTAAAAGTTATTTATATATATATAAGTAAGATCATTAAATGTATTTGATTTATTGAGATATGTTGTTGTTATGAATCCTGCTAATTCCTACATACAGAATTATGAAAAACATGTCACCATGTGTACCTCTAAATAAAAATGTTAGGGAAGAAAAAAAAAGACAAATGGGAAATTGCCTGGCTATTTAGAAATATATCTAAACCAGCTTTTAAATTACCTTACTAGTTTTTCAGAAGTTTTGATAAAATACATGGGCTATTTTGACATACTTTAAACTAAAGATAACCCATCTAAACTCTTAGCCCATGCTATGGAGACAAGCTAGGTCTAAATGAACATCTTAGGCATATGACGTTAGAATCAACATAGAATCTTGGAATGATTTGGGTTGGAAAGGTCCTTAAAAAGCATCTAGTTCCAACCCCCATGCCATGGACAGGGACACCTTCTGCTAGACCAGGCTGCTCAAAGCCCCATTCAGCCTGGCCTTGAACACTTCCAGGGATGTGTCAGCCATACTGGACATTCTGTTCCAGTGCCTCGCCACCCTCACAGTAAAGAATTTCTTCCAAATATCTAATCCAAACCTACTCTCTTTCAGTTTCAGTACTCACTCTTGTAAAAAATCCCTCTCCAGCTTTACTTAGGCCCCCTTCACGTTCTCCTTTGTTTTGTGAAAGTTTTTAAAGAGAAGGTCAGCCTCCATTTGAATAAACATCAAGAATGTGAAAGGCATGCTCATTTTACAGTAGGCAGCAGATTTTAGGCACTGATTTCCAGTGAATAGCGATGTTATTCTGTTTATAAAATGAATCCCTATGAAGCAGTCACTAATCCTTCAGTGCAGACTCTAGGGTTGCCCGCACTGTGATATTTCCGCATTAGGTCATTGGTCTAGAACACAATCCTTCCAACTGTCCTTGCAATTTTGATCATCTTTTCTGGTTGGACAATATAGACCTCATAGGCTTTCAGAGTCACATATGACTCTTCAAATTTGTTGTTGGACTTCAAGGTTTCCCTCCGTCCCCTCTTCTCCCCCAGAAAAAAGTTGAAATCTTACCTGGATGGGACAGACTGGCTATGTTCCAGAAGGATTTAATGGGATTTGCTGTCTCTTACCACTGTCTGCAATTGAATGTCATCTTAAAAATATTGGTTAGTATAATTTCATGAAAGTAGGTGGGAAAGGGGCAAGTAATTTATTAAAGAGAAGGACTAGTTTCAATTTGCACATCTTTATTTAAAGAAATACATATTAGATATATTGAAATTCTTAGAGTCCTGTACCAAAAGTGTTATCTCTTCCTTTATTATTCAATATCAAAAGCATGTGGATGTATGTTAATGTGCTGTTTTGGGCTGAATTAGAGTTAACTTCCTTCACAGTGGCTAGTATGGGGCTATGTTTAGGATTTGTGCAGGGCACAGGGCTGATAATACAGTGATAGATACTCTGAACAGAGCTTATACAGAGTCAAGGACTTTGCTGCTTTCCATGCTGCCATGCTAGCAAGGAAGTTGGGGGTGCATAGGAACTTGGGGGGATACACAGCTGGGACAGGTGACTCAAACTGACTAAAGGGATATTCCATACCATATAGGATCATGCTCAGTATATAAAGTGGGAGGAAGAAGGAGGAAGGGGAGACATTTGGAGTGATGGTGTTTGTCTTCCCAAGGAACCATTATGCGTGATGGGGCCCTGCTTTCCTGGAGATGGCTGAAAACCTCCTGCCTGTGGGAAGCAGTGTATTAATTCCTTGTTTTGTTTTGCTTTTACACATAGCTTTTGCTTTCTCTATTAAACTGTATTTATCTTAACCCATGAGCTTTTCTAGCTTTTACCCTTCTCATTCTCTCTCCCATCCCACTGGTGGGGGAGTAAGCAAGAGGCTGCATGGCTCTTGGCTGCTAGCTGGGGTTAAACCACGACAGTTAAAAAACTACGGCTTTAAATTTTGCCCACTTCACAGAACAATTAATTTAAATTATAGTTTGCAAAATATGTGAAGCATGTCTGTGCACTAAACAAGGATAGCAAAATTAATCAGTGATGACTAAAATGGCAAAGAAATTGGAATATACAACAAATACACAAAACATTATTTTTTAGCTTTTTATGTAAAATGATCTTTGCTAATTAGAACTAAAGGGGTCACTTATAAAGTATATGTTTGGTTCATTTTTAATAGATTTTCAACTCCCTAGGAAGTTCTAGAAGGTTGGAAAAAGGTTTATGCTTTATCAGTGTCAAAAAGCATGAAAGAAATCTCACAGCACTTACAGGAAAGGAATGAAAATGATGGTAATAATTAAACAGATGTGTGCAAGTTGAAAAAATTTATAGATCCAGTTTTTGATACAGGATTATGATATTAGATTTTTTGCTGTATGGTATGATCAATTGAGTAAGAAAATTCGGCAGCTATAAAGAAATTAAGTTTGTCTACAAGAAACCACTGCAATAACAGTAGCTTATGCACACATTATTGGGTTATTTTTAAACTAGCTAGCTTGGTTATTGCTGCTGCAGTGAGGGATCTGCCTACTGGGTAACTACTTGGATTCTGAATCTCTGATTATGCAGGACTGCACTGCATACCAAATATATGTGGGAGCAAGAATAAACTCCCATCCTTTTCCATGCTCATTTATTTATATGTGTTTATAAGAAAACAATCCATTAGTGTCAGGAACAGTAATTAGTACATAAGAAATATCAGAAAATCTGCTACAACAGAGGGAGTAACAACGTCCTAGAGTCTTGCCAGTTTTGTATGGATATGGGTCATTGTCTAGAAGATTCTACTGCTCATTATCAGCTTCTAAGCAATGTACATTTTATGATTAAATGATGGGTCTCAGATTCTTAAAGCTTTCCATAAATTCCTATACAAAATCGGCAGAGTTTATACATGTAGTTTAAAGACAAATTTTATTCTATAACTGTTCTTTAAGAATACTGCTTTCCATTCTCTCTTTTCATGGTATCATGACATGGGACTTGCC
>NW_008671553.1:0-985 GCF_000695815.1 Acanthisitta chloris | reverse complement strand
GGAAAGAATATTTGTCTGCACATTCATTGAGTGTACTGAGACACACAAGGCTAAAATATTGTCTTTAAGTTGTAGGAATATTTGAGCTTCACTAATAAGTGAACAAACTCTCTTCTAGTAATTGGCCCATGGGAGGGTGCAACCTGCTCTATGTGGCATTTTCAGTGACTCGCTTCTTGAGCTCTGATTGCTGGCTGCAATCCATATCAATCGCACAGGAAATGGTGATTATTCCTATGGATCTTTGTCTAGAACCCACAGTTACTATTTAATTTAATTACTTCCCCACTGTGGTTTTGTTTGAAAATGACTGTTTGCTTGCTTATTGATTTATTTTAATTTCAGGTCTTTCTGCTGTGGTGTAACATGTTGGAAGCATCTACAAGAAAAAATTGCTATCCGACATTTTCTTTCTTTCCCAAGATTTTGAATTATTATTCCCCCCCTTACTTTCAGCTGCACAGTTGCTAAGAGTCCTTTTGTTGGAGGCATTTATTTTTCATTCCATACTTACGCTATACAATATAAAATATATAACTGGTTGCATGTCTCAGATGTATCAGCTTTGTATAAGAAAGTTAACCAGGCAGATTTTTAATTGCCACGTTTCTTTTGTTTTCAAGTTTATGTATGTGATTTTACATATGTGTTAAAACAGAAACAATAAATAGCAGGACATTCTTACAGAATTATAAACTAAAAAACATCCTGAACACTTCTGCCCACTTTAGCATCACCTTAGAGAGAAGTTTACTCTGGTTATCAAAGTTGTTTTTTTGAAAAAAAAACCCCAGACATTGCTATTTGTTTTCTATATAATATACCTCCATTAATATTCTTAGTGTTGTGTCAAGACTTAATCATAGCCAGCAACTAACCTTTTTTTTCATTCCTCCCCAGTGGGTTGTGGGGAGAGATTCAGAAGGGTGTGTGAAAACTTGTGGGCTGAGATGAAAACAGCTTAATAACTGATATAGAATATAAT
>NW_008671552.1:3747-4197 GCF_000695815.1 Acanthisitta chloris | reverse complement strand
CGCTCCCCACTCCGCTGGGCTCCCCCCCGCCCTGGTCACTCCGAACAAACCCGGCCCGGCTGGAAGGGAAGATGCGAGCTCCGCCCAGCCGCCCGCAGCAGTGGGATGCTGGTAGGAACCGCGGCGGGCAGCTAGCAAACCCGAGTCCTCCCTGGGAGGGGAACCCTACAGCTATCTTCTCACCTTCCCAGAGGGTACATATGTCGTCCCCGTTCTGCTTTCTGCTTATTTTTGTAGCGGACTCGCCGTCACCGCAGTTATTTAATATGTGGTTCCCTGCTAGGCCTTGCTGTTTGATTGCTGTCACGGATGATACCAGGTGAAATTCCTCATTGTTTCTGCAATTACATGGCAGCCCACTGCTCCTCACCTTTTCAGCCCCTCGAGTTAATTGTTTTCCCACTGTAAGCCTCATACCAAATGCATGGAGAGCAAACAAAACTCCGAACC
>NW_008671552.1:0-3699 GCF_000695815.1 Acanthisitta chloris | reverse complement strand
ATAGCTCTGACATCATAAGCCCTGAGCAGCATGAAGTTTAGCAGGGCCTTCACATGATGAAATTGTACTTTTTAAAGTGATAGAGCAAAATAGCTGAACATCTTTCTATTGGATTTAAGCTACTAATTTTAATTGCTGTGGTTGCTGAATCCAGACTCTTTTATTAGTCATTTCTCATACAAAGCAGGAGAAGCAAGCCAAAATTAGCTGTTTAAAACTGTCTGTAATAGATCTGTAAATACAAATAGGATCAAACTTCCCAGATCTGTGGCAGTCACACCCATGACTTGTCTCTTGTTATGTTCTCACATCTCTATTGTGTGACTGTCAGGATGGTTATGAGCACAAATCTGTAAGTGAGTAAGTGATCTTGCTTTAAAAACAGGGAAAAGGTGCTAGGCATCCCTCATTAAACTTATTGGAGGGTGAAAAGGCAAGCATTTAAGAAGAGCTATGTGGAGATCCCTATGCATGAATAATCACAGGATCATTTATGTTGGAAGAGACCTCTAAGATCATAAAGTCCAACCACTAACCCAGCACTGCCAAGTCCATCAACTAAACCATGTCCCTGAGTGCCACATCTGCACATCATTTAAATACCTCCAGGGATGGTGACTCAAACACTTCCCTGGGCAGCCTATTCCAATGCTTGACAACCCTTCCAGTGAAGAAATTATTCGCAATATGCGCAAACTAAACCTCCTCTGGCACAACTTGAGACCATTTCCTCTTGTCCTATCATTTGTTACCGCGAGAAGAGACCAACCCCTACATAGCTACAACCACCTTTCAGTTAGTTGTAGAGAGCAGTAAGCCCCTCCTCCCGAGCCTCCTTTCCTCTGGGGTAAAAAAAACCCAGCTCTCTCAGCTGCCTCACATAAATTTTGCGTCAGACCATTCACTAGCTCCATTCTCCTTCTCTGGACATGCACCAGCACCTCAATGTCCTTCTTGAAGTAAAGGACCCAAAACTGGATGCAGTACTATAGGTATGACCTCACCAGTGCTGAGTACAGGGAGGCAATCACTTCTCTGGTCCTGCTGGCCACACTATGGCAGATACAAGCCAGGATGCCATTGGTCTTCTTGGCCACCTGGGCACACTGCTGGCTCATGTTCAGTCAGTTGTCGACCAGCACCCCCAGGTCCTTTTCCACCAGGCAGCTTTCCAGCACTCTTCACCAAGGCTGTAGCATTGCATGGCATGACCCAAGTGCAGGAACTGCCACTTCACCATGTTGAACATCATTGCTGGTCTTGGCCCAGCAATCCAACCTGTCCAGATCCTTCTGTAGAGCCTTCCCTACCCTCCAGCAGATCAACAGTCCCACCCATTTGGTGTCATCTGGAAACTGACTGAGGGTGCCCTTGATCCCCTTGTCCAGATCACCAATAAAGATATTAAGCAGGACTGGTACCAACACAGAACAGTTTTTACTAACTACTGCATTTCCCTTTAATTTAAAATCACAGCTAAAGATTTTTTAGGTGTCATTTTCCTTTGAAGGAGTAGAAAGGAAGTGACTGGTGAGGATGCTTTGAATACCACTTATTTTCAAATACCACATTGTTTCTTCCAGCTTCTGATTCATTGACTTGTATCTGTTCTGTCTGTTTCATATACCTTGGCTAGAAAAGGCTATTCTTTACTTTCTTGTTTTTATAAATTAGCCCCACACTTACTATGTGATTCATTGCCTACTTATGTTCATTTTTAAATGTGTATGTCTGTATGCTGCCTTTTTGAAGAAAGTGGAAGCTAAATTGAATCAATGGCCAAAGGGTAAAATTGATGTTAATGTGACACCATCCCCAGTTAATATTAAAGACATTAATATATAAGGATACTAATATTTGGATTTGTAGGGCTATTGATTTCCACTATTTAAAGTCCACATATATGTTTTAACAAGAGTTGACTCTACCTTTTAACCCTTTGGGGTTCAAAGTTTCACGACCTCAGAGTAGATTTTAAGCTACACTTGTATCTTCAGTACTGCATGTGTCTGCACGCTGAAAATGCCACTTGGCATAAACTAAAATGGATTGATGGTCTTTGCAGCTATAGCAGAACTTGTTTTCATCAGAAAGTAAAGAGCATTTTCAACTAATTCAGTCTCCTAAGTTTCCCATAAAAGAGATGGCCATTGTCTGCATTTGACAGATGAAACTCCCTGAGCACTGAAAGGGTGTAGCTGGCATCTTCATAAAAACAGTCCTTGAAGTTAAGTGACAAGCCGAAATGCCAAGCCTTGCACAGGCGTATGAATACCTCCTTGATTTTTCCGAGTGCTGTAAGCACTCAACAGCCGTGAAAAGAAAGGTATCAAGAATTTAAAAAGGAAGCACTTACTTTATGACTGGCTATATCTGAAAAAATCTCAGCTTTAGTGATTTTTACAAACAGCATTGAACGATGGTGAAAGAATAGAAGTTGTATTTAAGTGTCCTTCATTTTCCCAGTCTGATACTCTGTGTGTAAGCTGAACGGGGCAGAGGGTGGGGGGCAGAAAAATCCCAAAATGGGTGACTGGAAAAATAGAAAGAAAATCTGCAAAATCTCAGCACAAACTTGATGTAAAGGTGAAAGTATTGAAGCTCTTTGGGAATCAGATGCTAGCAAATTGAAGAGGATATCAAGAAACGGACAGATAGATTTTAAACAAAATCAGGCAAAGAAAAAAATTACCTCAGAAGCTATTTAGACACAGCATTCAGAAAATACCTGTCAATCCTGCCTTTGTGTCAGCAGGACTTCAGGAAAAGAATACAGCAATGGAACAGTATGGCAGATCATTCTGATAACCAAAATTTTTAAGGTGTTCCTTTAGACCCATTGGGGTGTGTATGTGTCCACATCCATATTTATAAGGATAAAGGTCATCTATGGCTATAAATGGTGGTATGTGGATTTGCATGTATACATACACACACACATGTAAGTGTATAACAGCCTGATAGAATAGATTTATTGTTCACCATTTCCTCTCTTAGGCCCTACTAAACAGGGTACTTCAGCTGAACTGTTTCAATCCCATAAGCCCAAGCAATTTGTTGAAACGAGGGCTGTTTTCCAATACACTGACCTCCTAGGAAAGAGCTCAATCTGAGCGCAAAAGGAAAGGACGAAGTACTTCAGTCCAGTGTGTGTCTGCTGTAACTTGGGCTGCAGAAAGTGAGTTCTCCTGGAACAGCTCTTTCAGAGCCAGAGGTGGCCCTTATTTGAATAAACCCCAGGAGTATATTTGAATAAAGCCCAACGAAACAAGATAACCTGTAACCCTTCAAAGACCTACATTTTCTTTCAACATTCTTTTTGTGGTTTGGAGGTTATTTTAGTAGATTTACGAACCTAACATGCTCCTTTCTGTTTCACCAGACTCTCGTGTTTCTGCAGTGTTATCTTTAAGATAACATCTAAAGGGCTGCGGAACCCATTCAGAAGCCTCCGGTCCCACACATGACTGAAACATCCCTCAGCTTCGTGTGTCGATGTTCCCGGCCAGAACCCGTAGGACTCCGGGGCAGGGAGCAAAGACGGAGCCGGCTTGCAGGGGGCGGGGGGGAACAATTCCTCCGTTGCCTGCTCGATTCCCAAGGAGGGTAGATTTGCAGGCTATGGGAATGACAAGTACTTGAGTGTCAAGAATTTGGTTGGTGACTGTGGTAACTTTAATTTGCTGGAAGCGGGCGGCT
>NW_008671551.1:0-14943 GCF_000695815.1 Acanthisitta chloris | reverse complement strand
TGTTATTTTAATTTCAAAGAACCTTGTTGATCTGAATTCTGTTTTGATCCCAAGATGAGGCTGGCAAAGAAAACTCAGCCTGCATTTTCAAAGTGGGGAATGACTGAAATGAAATAGGTGACCAGGAATCCTTTGGTGGTAGACCTCACAAGGTTCATGTCAGTTCTTAAGTTCTCCTTGTCAATTAATTTTTTAAAACCCAAGCAACCAACTGTAATTTAACACTGATGTTTTTCCAAAACAGTGTGTTGCCATGTAAATCTACTGGCCCAATGACAGTAACACAGGCCACCTATGTAGCATAGCTGTGTGGAGACACCACAGTCCCTACAGACACTCAGCCAGAGCTGAAAATGGGATTAACCCTGGCATGGCATCTCGTGTACAATAAAGTATATTAGTTTTGGTGGAATGTCTGTGACCCCCTTTATTTGTTATTACTCTTGATGTTTCACCTCCTGATACTGAGGTGTATCAAAATATAAAAATAAGCTTCTTTTCTGCACTCGATATAAACTGAGTTGACTTAAATGTACCATTTCACTCACACAGACTCAACAAAAAGTCCCTTAGGGTTTAGTTTTATCACAAGTGTGGGAACTTTACCCAAGACCCATGGTGCTGACAACTCTGTATGATTCATAAGGAAATATTCTGTTTACACATCAGTATGAGCCTCAAGAAGTAGAATTTACATGGGCTTGAAATATAGGCCAGAAATTGAATGTAATAATGAAAAGCACTTGATTTTCCCATAAAAGTAGCAGATGCAAGGTCAGCAAGTGCAACATGAATATGAGTACTATTATCAGTGCCTCGGTCAGGCTTGCAATCCGAAGTTTTTGTTCAGAGGCTTGTGACTCATTTATAAATATTTACCAAGGTGACAAAACTGGCACCAGGGAGCTTGCACTTAAGAGAGTTTTCTAAACAAACATTTTAGCAGAAGAATAAGTGTTCCATCTTGAAGTTTTGTGAAACGATGTAGGAAGTTTCTGCTCTGAGGTGGAGTACCCTAATTCAGAACATTCATAGGACTGCAAACAACAAACTCAGAAATGGACATTTTTGAATTTAATTTACTTTGGTTTTTTAAACCAAGCTTGGGTCAAAACAGATTTCAAAGAAGAAAATAACCAGCTTTCACATACTTAAGAATAATTAAAACATAATTATACTGTATTTTCAGGAAAAAATATTGTGTTACAATAAATCTCAGAAATATTATTTCACTTGGTAACACGGTTGAAAGAACTGTGTGTTCTCAGAAGTGTAGTTGCATTAGTAGTTCATTAAATGATTCTAACTTTTTGAAGCATGTTAAGTCTGCAGTATATATTCATGTGAGGTAAAATTGCAGACTGAAAAACTTGTAGATGTCTGATAGTACAGAAGTTACTGTTGTTATAAATCAGTATTTTCTGTGGTTAAATGATAGGGTGGAGAAGGGTGAGGGTGAAGCAAGTAACCATATTTCCTCTCCATCTGATTTGAGGGAACATTAAATGATGGTTGAGAAAAGGGTTTTCTTAATTTTACAGCAGCTCCACAGCTCTCTATTTTATATATTTTTTTCATTTCTGGCAAAAGGGGCCTCCATTGAAAGAACACTATGTGAAAGCTACTGCCTGTTCAGAGGTAGCATGCTCCTAGACTGAAGAATCAGGATTTCCAAGCAGCATCAGATGCTGCTTGGGAGCAGAATCCTGGCTTGCTCTGCTCTACCTCCCATATGTCGGCTGCTTATGTTGTAGGACACTAATGAACTCTAATGGACCTTAATGATAAGGAAGTTCTGCAGAAACCAAAGGTATACACGGGGCAGCACCACTTCTCTCCGCAGCAGGATAACAATCAGAATTGATGTGCAAATGGCCACTGGCAGATGCTTGTTAAAGATCGATGACTTTTTCTTTATTTTTATGGGTTTTATCTTTTCTCATGCTTTTTATTCCTTTTTATTCCTCCCTTTCCCACCCACCCCCACAGTCCTTGGTGGCTTTCTAATTTAGATGACAAAATGTAAATAGGAAATGAATCCTTTAATTGTAGGGCTGCACATCCACGATCATCACTTTTAAAGAACAGCACATGGCCAACATCTCTGAATATTAAAAAGATTTTATTTAGGTATCTCTTTTTGGGAAGCTGTAAGAGTGTTATCTGATTTACCATGATCTGTGAAATTACATCCAGAAACTGCCTAAACTTTTTTTTTCTTTCTCCACAATTGTATATTTATTATTTAACCACTGTGGAGCACTTGGTCAAATAGTAAGATCATATTTACATTTCAGCAGTTTTATGTGGCCTCAGTCAAGGATCAGGGCTAGATCATGCTTTTTTTAAAAGCTGCTTTATTTTTGTTAAATTAATAGGAAAAAAAGATTATTCTGGCCCAGCAAGTTTACAGTCAAAATCTGCATCAGGATACAACAAGGTGCTGAGGCAGATGAATAGGCAGTAAATGTGTCAAGAGGAAAAGGAGGAGGAGGAGAAAAGCATATTTTTTCCCTAAGAAATAGTAATTTCCACTCTTTACCTGTTTGGTCACTGTTTCTTCTGGGATATAGATTCCAGGAAAGATTATTTGCAAGTGAATGAGTCCTCCATCCTGCAAACACCTGTGCAGGTGACTAAATCCACACATTTGCTTTAGAGGATTGAGGCTCCAGAGTTTTACACTTTTGTAACTTCAGCCTCATGTTTGATTCTGTTTTTTGATTACCTTCTTGTCTTATGTCATAGTGACAAAATGGCAATCAGGCACTTCTGCTTTTATATTTACAGTAACTTTGAGTGATCATATGGGGACTCACAGGAAAGCATAACTTACTTTGAACCTCCTACCCTTTCCTCATGTATAGCTTAAAATAAGTAGGCACAGTTATCAGACTCTTGTCAGGGCTTGTAACTTGTCTGCAATAACAAGGTTAACCAGCAATAGCTGTCTATGCTTTGTGGTTGCATGCCAGTAAAACACTGACAAATTGAAAACTGTAATGAGAATAAACACGTTATGAATATACCAGGCACATTGACACTTTTACATTAGGAACTGCGGTCATGGTAAGTTGCCTTGTCCTAACCAACCCCTGCCTGTTGAAATAAGGCCCCATTTTAAACTTAGCATGTGTTCTAAAACAGTGGTAATAAACGTGTCCCATGTGCCATAACCCTACGTTTTCAAGACATAGTTTAAAATGATTTGCCTGCTTGGTGTATTCCTACTTCCCTCAGTAAACAAGATTGAAAGTTAATAACAAGAATGGTTTCATAAATGAAAACATAAATTGTCACAGAGCTGAATAGAGTTATAATTTATAGGCAATCAGAATCTTCAAGCAATAATTGTTCTATTATTTTTGCTTGGGTTTCTTTTAGAATTTTTTTTTTTCCCCTGCAGATATGATTTGGCATCTGTTGATTAATAAAAGATTCACTCAAAATCATTTCTCAGCACTGAATTCTCCTATAATGAGCACTGCCATGTCTGTAAATCACGTAGAGGATTCTATGGACAGGAAAGCGTGACTTCCTGGTTTGGTATATGGCACATATACAAGAATTAAGGGTGTGAAGAGTATGTTACTACACCAGGAATGAGAGGTATAGGTCTGAATTTAGCTCTTTGCATGTATAAGTGGAGTGAAAGGGGTTGTTTGATTCCCCTCTGCTGCATGTATTGTTTTGGAGCGCAGAGCAGCGCAGTCGCAGGCAGTCGGTGCGGTGGGCAGCCCTGGCACAGAGAAGCACAGCTCTCAGCAAGCAGGTGTGTCGCAGTCAGGAGTGAGCTACATTGGCAGTGCTGTGCGGGGAAGTTTGTGCGGCGATTGCCAGCACTGGCTGGAGCAGTCATTATCTTTCCGCTTTATGTGAGCATTCTCAACGTCTGTTTAATTTCCCACTGCTTCCCACCTCTCTAAGAGGTGAGGTTTGGCTAGTACTCACAGGGGATATGTCACTCAGGAATTGGAGGGCATGATAGGAAGGAAACTTTGGACCCTGGAGTAATCAGGTAATCCAGGGTGATGTTGGAGTGTCTGGAAGAGGAAGCAAGTGGTTTTGAGTCTCCAACGCTTTCTGTGTAGTGGAGGATCTGCTCTCAGCTGAGACTTGGCATCTGTGCAGGACCTGACAGGCTGCCTTGTGGGTGTCCTAGGCAGCCCAAGAACTACAGCACTAGCCTTTGTTGTCACTCAGATTTGGGGAGCAGGATGTCAAAAAGGCAAAGAAAGGAGGTGGGGCCATAGACCTATTATCCCTCCTTATGAGCCTGTGGAGCTGGGCCAGTACCTGAGGGAATAGCATGGAGCATGATTGCTCACCTCCCATGGAGAGAGGGTGCATGCCTTGAGACTGTAGCTGGGTGGTTTTACTATTGTGCCAAAAATTCAGAAATTTCCCTTTTTATATCAGGATGTGTTCTAAGGCAACTCTGGGGAAGCTAGTAACCTAGAGGATATTAGGACATTCACATTGAAGATAAAGACACATGCTGTAAGCCCTGATTTTGCTTCATTCTAATAGAACGTTTGAACCTGCCAGAGGCCATGTACAAAACATGCCCCTTTTTCACCATCCTAACATTTTTTCAATGGTGGGATTTTCCCCACCTCTCTGTATAAATTTCTTCTCTGCCCTGTGTGAGTTGCTTAGGCAGTCAGAGAGAGGCCAAGCAGAAGAGGTGAGATACGCCAGCCTGGATTAAAACAGCCTGAAGCTGCAGGCTTCAGCATCAGGCAGAGTTTTGCCATTGCCCTGGTGAAGGGCAGGAGTCAGCAGAGGGAAAAGAACTGCACCATTCCACAACAGTAGACTCAATCCCATTTTAGTCTTGGTGGCAGGGGTGAGGTCACTATCACTGTTGTAAGGGTCAGTGGACAAGGCTACCTGCCTCTGTAAATACTTTCTGCATGCTGTAGTCATGCTCTCGAACGTTAGTGACCTGAACTAACTGCTGCAGGGGCCTACATCTTCCTGTGGGTTATACAAAGAAATTAGGCTCTTGGATCAGTTGCCTCAATGCAGGAGTCTAGCACCATTGAAGATACCCTCCTGTCACCTGCCTGGCCTGCAGCTGCTGTCCTGTAGAGCCTGTCTTACACCTGTCAGCCTTGGGCTGATGTCTTGGCTACCCTAAATTATTCCAAAAACTTGATGCTTAATTCTGAAGAAACTAATTGAATCCTGGAGTCCTACTTTTAATTACCTTGAATTGCAACTGGTCTAGTAAAGCATGGCTATGTAAGTGATATGACAATGTCCTCCCTCCTGGGGGTCTGAGAAGATCATCTGGGAGCCCTAATCTTGCAGTCCTGGCACACCTGAGAACAGCACAAATTTGGTTTGGAAAGCTCACACAGGAGTTCTTATCAACACTGGGCTCTGCTGATGGAGATCAGATGGCAGGACTTGTACCATGGTGCCATCCAATCTCTTCTTACACTCCTGTTTATTTTCTCATGTCTCCCTGGTGATTGATGACTAGCCTCTTCCATGATTCTGGACGAAAGCTTATATTAATGCAATTTCTAGGATCACCTTCAGATTTGGCTTCTTCAATAGAAATATAGTATTCACTTTTTTTTTTTCCCCAATCAACAGACTTAAACGCTTTCCATTTCAGTAATTTACTGATTCAGATGGCATTGAACTGGCTCCTGGAAAAAAATAACTTAAACAGATAAAAGTGTTGAAGTAACCGTATTAATTTACTCATTTTTTTCTTCCTAAGGCGTTAACTATAGAAAAAATGCTCTAGAATAATTTTTCTTTTGAGTGAGCCAAGGTTTGAGCTTTACCCCAGGAACATCATTCCTCAGAAGACTAAATCGTTTTAACTACCAGTTCTGTCAGGTCATCTGCCATATTGATGTGTTTGGCACACATGTAGTCTTCATTGCGGCTCAAGAAAACCTTCAGTGATTCTCTGCTTTTCTACAGAACTGCCTTTGGCTACTCCTAGTAGTCAAGCTAAGGGTAAACCTGTGCTGCAGACAGCAGCATCGCATGGATCTGTGCAATAATGCAGAGCTTCATGGAGGTTAATCTACTCTGCCAAATAGACTTTGGCTGAACTAGCCAATAGCCACCGTCTCCTATTCAATTTTATATGATTTAGTCCAAAACCAACTGTCAGTCACAGTAGGGGCTGTGTTACTAAACTATCAGTGCACTGTCAAGGAAAAAATGCTTCAGGTGCATGGCAAAGTGGTACCCACTCAGTGCTTTGCTATAATTGCATGGATGTAACTAACGAGGGAAAAGGTGTTTTAAATCATCTTTTTCGTTCAGACTTTCACTGTACTCTTGCCTTTCTCAAGTCAATGGTCACAGAAGGCCTGGAACCTAGATGAAAATAACAGGTGTCAAAATTCAACATTTAAAAGAAATAAACTCCAACAGTAAACTGAAATAAAAAGTTGACCCATTTAAATTGTCCCTTTAACTGATGTTTACTTCCCAACATTTAAGATTATATTAGCATTTTGTAAAGATTTTTGATAAATATGGATGTGGGAAAGAAATACTGCCAAGTTATCTGCCACATAGAGCTTAGTAAAACCATGTGAGTATTCATGTCAGAAGGAAAAAATATACTATCTGGCACCAAGGCAAAGAGTTTGCAGAAGATACAAGTGCTCTAATCCGAGTTCAAATTTTTTTTTGATTTAAATATTGGTTTGTTCATGTTAGATTAGGTTTTAGAAGTTATGGCTGAGAACAAGACCGTAATGAATATGCAAAGAGTAAAATGATACTCTAAAAAAAGAAATTATTATTAGAGCTCTGAAATAAATTATTTTTAAATGGTAGTAACATTTTCAAAAGTTATATTTCTGTTCCAGAAAAGGTTGAAATGTCATAATCTGAAATAGTGAAGCATCTTAGTCACTATATTGCATCGTAGATAAGCTTTTCTCAATTCCTCCTTTATGCTAAGCTCTGGTAGGTTTATAACATTTCCTGCAATCTAGAAGGATTCAGTAAATCTGGGTTTATTTTCTGTCTTGAAAGATACAGAGTATCTTTCACTCTTCTAAAATCTATCTAGAAAATGGTGGAGGTTTTCCCATCACTACTTTTTTGTAGTCAAACAAGTACCAGCTACCTACTATGTGGGTGAAGACACTCTGAAATGTAAACAAGCTAATACTACACCAAACTCTCTGATAGTGATGAAGCTGAAAGAAAGAGATGGTTAGAACAGTGCTGGTGAAAGGTTGCTTCAAGTCAAGCATGGGAGAGAAAGTTGTCCAAGTAAGTGAGTGAAATGGAGAAGCAAATAAGAAAATGATGCTGAAGCTTCCTAAGCTGCAAGAATCAAAATGAGATTTCCTTGAGTAAGTGTTTTGTATCTGTGTTCTCTATTCCGGGAACTTATGCAGACTGAAAGCAGAAAGTTGCAATATTCAGGTGAAGGGCCAAAACTCCTCTCGGAGATTACACTTTCTATCAGGGCACTTTTAATGATTTTTTTTTTCTGCCAGCATCTGGCCACCTGGTCTTTCACAGACAATTCTTTAAGTGTTCTACCATAAATAGCATAATACGCATTTTGTGAAAGTAACAGAATTAAGATATCATGAATGTTATGCAAATAATTTAGGAACCAAAATGGCACTGCCATGTTATTGAAGGACCTGTGCCATGACCTACCATCTCCTCTCTTTCACATGACACTGAACAGTGGCTCTGAAAGTTATCCTGCCGAGCATTTAGACAGACCTCGATTATTAGGTAATCTGCTTATTCTCTTATTCCCTGCTTCACTTTTATGAAATGCACACTTTTTCATTTCTATTATTTAGCATTTTTTCATCAATCTATTTAAACTAGGCAGAGACAGCTTTAGCAAGCAGCAGTAATATGTAAGTGGGATAAATTTATCTTTCAAAAACTTACACTTGGTCTTGCATGTTTTCTTGTTATTAAGGTTAGCTCTCACTCTCTTTCTCTTTTTAAAATATGCAGTATTGCATTTTTAGGTATTCTGCCAATCTAGTTTTAACTTTAGGGTGTCAATTTTTACTTCTCACTCAAAATTCGATTCATTTATTTTCCATGAACTTGAAATCGTCTTCATAATGTTTAGTCCCTTCTGGCTGTTAAAAAAAATAAATCTATGAATTGAAACAAGCATGATGCACCACTTTATAATGCTTAACAGTAGTGATTTTCTGATAAGACAATCATTTTTGTGTTATTTATTTTAAATAAAATGAACATTAAAATTTGTCTCCAAGAGCTCTGCAAGAGTTATACTTCAGTCGTAAGACAGTCAGAAGTGTTATTTTTACTTGGATCACTTCAGGGATCTGGTTTATTTCACAGCCCAGCATCTAGTTGTGTCGGCATGACCAGGGGGAGGCAAACTGTGAAGTGGGGAGTGGGAAGGAGGAAATAGAAAGTTTCTTCACTGCTAACTCCTCTGTATCATTTAATGACAACTTGCATCCTTCCCTAATTTTTTTGTACCTGAACCCTTCTACTCCAAAACAAGGGTTACTTTTCATAAAATGACCAACTGGATTAACTAGGGAGGGCAGGTTAGAGCCTGGACTCTACTTTCATAAACCTTTTTGCAATGAGGATGCAGTCTCAATCACAAGCAGTACAGAGTTTTTCTCAACTCTCCCTACGTAGCCACAAGGTCAGATAAAATTTTCCTCTGATTAATGGGATCGAATCACAAAGTAGCCAGCTCATCACACTAACTCATTTTTTTCTATATAACTTTTACCCATAAGAACAAGGAGGAAAGAAAAGCCTTTGTTTTTCTGTTGCTTTTCAATGTGGTTCTCAGAAAAGTATAGTTTAATCTGAGTTGTCAGGTATTGGTCACCAACACTAATTTTGAGGTGGCCTCAGGGTTTCCACCTCTCAAAGGTACTGATTTAATCACTATTTGCCCTTCACAGAGATTTGGAGGAGAAATTTTACAGTAAAATTCCTAAGAATGGCTTAGCCAACAAGATGTACAGCAACAGTGAAGAGCATCACAGAGGAAGCCACCTGTGACACAGATGAAAATATCTGCTTAAAGATCATACTTTTTTTAAAACAGCGGACATGAACAGCTGGTTGTTACACTGTCTTTTTTTCCTGGTAGGTTGTTTTTTGAAAAATGTATATGTGACTTTGTATATGTAAAGTACTTTTACTACCACTGTTTATGGGAAGTGCAGAAGAGAAAGAACTTTTCAGAAAGAAACAGCACAAAATTTATTCACTGCAGATGAAACTATAAACTTGTTAGCATTTAAAGAACCTGTAGAATGGCTTTAAGTGAAGCTATAAAACATTGGAAAAACTTTAATTTTATAAAGTGCCGATGACACTTGAAACTTCTTGCCACAACTAGAGATTTACAGGAAGATGATGCTGTCTTTGTGTTTCTCGGTGAAAAGAACATGTAAATATGGACATAGTTTGTTACTTTTAAAAGGCAGACTATCAGTTAATTTCAACAAGTAGCTCCTCACAAATATCCAAAGTTCAGGCATTTGTTTAACTTGCTGCAAGTATTTCTGAGCCTACAGTTTTTTAGCCTCTTTAAATCAATGGAGAGCCTAACAGATTATTTTTTTTAAAAAAACAAGAATTTCCTTGTGTTGCCCCCGTGCCACACTTTTTGTTTAAAACTAAATAGCAATTAGACTTAACTGTGAATATTTCTTTACTATTGCCCCCTTTTTCTTTGATTCCTTCCTTGTATAAGTCGAAATGAATGTTGGTAATCAAATGTTGCAATGGTATTACATGCCACTGCAGTGCTGAGAAATGCTGGTCTACATCACCTAATCATTTTCCAAACCCAGTGGTTGTGATTCACTGTGAAAATTATTCAAAGAGTTTTCCCATAACAACTTTCACAAGCTAGCAGCATTATCACAATAGCAACAAAACCAGCTAGATCTGTTCTGGTTCCTACTGTTATAGTAAACACATATTATATATATATCTAGATACACTGTCTGACATTTTCAGCATTATGTGATATAAGTGGGTCAACTGGATTCATGTTCTCCTGTGGCAGGTGAAGTAGATTTTGCTAAATGATCTGCATTTACTACCAACTGAAAACACGGGGTTATGGGCATGTGGCATATTATGGAAAGAATATTATTCACTTCCTACATGCCCAAAAGACAGTGGAAAAGACATGTAAGGAACCTTAGTTCCTCAAAGCTTAGGGCAGGCTTTTGGGAATGTAAGTTTACCACCAAACACATGTCTGGCCCAAGTAATATGGGAGACAGGTAGAGACGAGCATATAGATGCTGCCTGGTCATGGTAAGACCAGACTGTGACTGAGCCTGTACCAAGAGACTGCTTCACTTCTCTTCCTCATAAAACTAACAAGTTCTTGTCTGACTCACCCTGTTGCAAGCAGCTTTTTGATTCCTTGCAGACTAAGGTTATGCTGTGTGTCTTTTCCAGTAACTACAGTTCTTCAGCAACTATAACTGATATTTGATCCTGAACACGTATGTGCAGAAATGTGGTTTTAAATGATTTTACACCATGATTCTATAAAAGTTTAATATACTATATTAAGATTGCTGTACTAATGATCATGCCTGGTTTTTGATGCCCTCTTTTATTCTGGCATGTCTGAAACTACAGCTTGATCCCTGGTCTACTGAGGTCAGTAAGGATCTTTCATTGGCATCAGAAGTCTTTGGACCAGTTGTGTTAGTTCTTCAAGAGAAAGATCCTATCCTTTGAATTTATCAGTGTGTGGTTTACATTGGCAGTGCTCAGTAAACAAGGTGAGTTTGCTGGGTCAGGGACAGACTGTTGTGAGTTCATAACTGTTCTTAACTACACAGTGGAGACCTTGCTAAGATTGTGGTTCTATGAATATGACAAATAATAAGTGAAATTCAAACTCTGAAACTATGCAATCAATTTCTGTTCTGGAGAACTAAGAGAATTTGGCAAGCATGGGTTCAGAAGTACTGAGGTGACCAACATTTGTAAAATACACCAGCATGCAAGCTTTTGCTGAGTAAACTATAAACTTCCACGCTATTGCAGAATGACTGTCAGTTCCTGCCTCATAACATCTGAACGCAATTTTTTTCAGAGAGTTAATCAAAGTACACCACCAAGAATAAGTCATTCCAGGAAGTACCATCAACGAACTCATTTGAACCCAGCTCTGAGGCTGCCCTACAGATTTAAACAAATGCACCATGTATTCCAGGAGCTCTCCCATTCTTCTTTGTCCATCACACCTCTGTGGAGCAACTGCTACAGTTACAGAAAAGTCTGGAGAAAGGTTGACACCAAAGATCTAGTATTCCTTTCTCAATGTGCTAATTTTCTTTTTGCTTTTACAAACAGTAGCTGGCACACAATTTGGCAGTCTTGTGTTTCTGGCTGGATTTTAGATCACCTACAGTTAAGGGCCATGGATATTCCAGTGAAATAGTCGTTTTGATTTTTTTATATACAAGATCTCTTTTCTTTTGGACTTCTTTTTTTTTTTTTTAAATTACATTAAAATCTCTCTGCCCACAGACAAGCTGTAGTAAACTTTCAATGGGAAAGTAACTTTCTCTGAGTAGTTTTTTATATTTCTTCACTTTGAAAAAACATGCTACAAAAAGAGCTGCAAACCCCACAGCTGCTTGTAAAGAAAAGACATTGTAATTGATTTGTACAACAGAGCAACAATTCTTCGATATTTGCACTATTCACAAGGAGTTCATTAGTGTAACAACAGCACATCCCGTGAATCACACCATAGCATTGTCAAAGCTTTTTATAGTAAAATAGACTAAGGGTGAAGGATTCATGTAAAGGGACAAGAATGTAACTCACGCGTTAGTCGATGATTGTGAATCAAAATTATTCGGTGTAATTAAGTGACTCTGAAGGTGTTTAAGTACACAAAAAAATAGCTAAGACAGTATAAAATACTTTTGGGCTAAAGAAATCATAGATTGCACCATTTACCCTTGAATTCAACCCAACCAACTGCTTAAGGTACAGTACAGTGTGAATCTGTAAAACTAGCTTCTACAGGCTCTCAGTTTGTTGAATGTTTTAATTAAGGGGATTCTGTCAAGGTATTTCTCACTATTAGGAGAATATTGTATACAAAACAACTAGAGATGGGTGAACTCATTTTACCTCATTACCAGCCCATTCAAAGACCACTTCTAATCATGAAATATTATTAGCTTCTTGTTCTTTTTAGAAGATGATCACATAGAATAATACCTAATGATAAAATAAGGGAAGTAGAAGAGAAGAAAGCAGCCTGGAAAAGAAATATGAATGCAGTGTGAAGAATGAATTGGATAGTATGGAGAGATGATCTGAAAGGAATACTAGTAATACTCATGGTCCAAAAAATTATCTGGCACATTAGGTACGTGTGTGGTTTTTTTCATACCTAGCAAGTTATGGTACAGTTCTAATTCTTATGGGTGGGGGGGAGGTTTAAATTACATCAAAGAAATGTCTGCAAAGTCAAGCTAGCTCTGCAAAACCTGTGGACCATAAGAATAATGCAGGATGTTCACAGACACTGAGTTTGCTCAAGACTAATGATAATCCCTTGTGAAATGCAAACTGAAATTTGTTTGCCTAACAAAACAAGGCCTTTTTCTTATCCCCCTTCCCATTCACAGACACAGGCATGTGTTGGCTTGTTATTGTAGTTTATGAATGTTGGCCTTTATTTCTGTGAAATTAGTGTTATCAACTTCATTTGACAAAATGTAAAATTATATGTAAAGCTGACAGACTTGGGAAAAGTAATAGAAATTAAAAGCAGATAAACATAGCTTTAGGAAGCTGTGTTCTCTTAAACAGTTCTTTTAATCTGAAGGGCTACATAATTACACCAAGCCATATGTGTGTCTTTTTTTCCTTTAATAAATATTCCTGAAACTGGACAAGTGCTAATAGCACCACTCAGGAGAATGACATCTATCATCCAGAAAGTTCTCATTATAGCTTACTTTATCAGTTCAATGATGAAAAAAAAATCAGCTATAAATCAGACTTTCCAATTAATATTTTAGCAGAACTTAAAATAATATTCTAAAGTTTCACCATAAAAATGTGGGATTAGGCAACAGAGACACACTTCTCCCTTCACACATGTCACTTCTTTACCTGGAGACCTACATGATGAATTCTACTGTTCCCACATAGCACAGGACAGGTGAAATTTGAATAACATATTCCATAGCACATAAATCATATAATATAAACAATCCATAGGTTATGGGGTTTAGTATTCCAGAATCAAGATTTCTTATGCCAGTTGGTAGCTTTTTATGTTCTTCATTGGTCTTTTAATAACAAGCTATTTGATCTTTCTGTCTAATTGCTCTCATGTTAATAATTACACAGGATTAGGAAAGCTCTAATTCTTAACTGTACATATGGGAGGATGTATAGTTATGACATCCCTGCAAAATCTTTGTGAGAAAGACATGACCCAGGGCAGTGAGGAAACTCTCTGGGAAGAGCTGACAAGCTGGGCACAGTGCCATACTGACGTAGCTGCCCTGTGCCAGCTTGCTGTGCCGGCATGGGTGGTCGCCATCCCTTAGAGCCAGAAATCCTCCCCAGAACCCCTTGTCTGAGGGTGGCAGGAGACTTCCTAGCTCCAGTGCTTTTATGGGCTCCATTTTAACTATGTCAGAGTGTGTCACAGTCTTTTGGTTTCTTGCTGTTTCAGGCAGGGAAGCTGATTTTGCAGGTGGCAGGCTGAGGCTCCATGGGGCTTGCAGAACTCCCTGAGAGTCACCAAGCAGTCCATGTCCCTGTACCACACTCTGAAATTATAGGACATTTTTCCTATTTACCGTGACTCTGATGGTTCAACATTGCTGAAGACTAGCAGACATTTTGTCTTGGGAAAACTGCCTGAAGACTGCTGTCTTTCTGCATATTCCAACAGCTCCATGAGCCAATGCAATGAATACAAATGTTTTGGAGGCACCGACTGTTTAATTTCCCACTAGTCATAAAACCTTGCCCACTGTGTAGAAGACCATGTCCATTTTGGCTGATTATGGAAGGATCTAAGGAGAAAGGAGGAAGAAGAGGCCAAGGTGGACATAAATGTCAAAATAGTCGGTAATCAGCTTCTTCAATCATGCTCCTGGCTGAAGACATGGGGTCTGGGGGATTCCTGTGTAGAGAGCCATCTCTTATACCCCTGTGCTTGAAAAACAGGTCTGACAACGGTACTGTCATCATTTTTCCATTTTCCATTTTCTTATGCTTTTCGATTCACTGTGTGAAGAACAGGGCTGCAAGCCCCCAAGTGTGCTTGGGAGCACGTTGGTTATTCTTTCTTTTCTGTGGGCTGCTTGGGCATTTGTGCACTGACCTCGTTGTAAGGGGAGACACACAGCAAGAGCAGAGGGAGCTCCAGGTTTTGCTCTTCCTGCCCCATTCCTTGCAGCCCCTCCATGCACCCACTGCTTGTTACTGGTTAAAAAACCCCAACCACCATGCACACAAAAAAAACCCAACAACAAAAAAAACCAGATTCAAGCCCTTTCAGCAGATTAAACCCTTTTGACTGAGCCATTCTTGAAGCGTTATTTCCCCTTGCAGTTAATATTGGTCAGTGTAACCACTACTAACCCTCCATGTAAAATACGCTACCTTTTTCCTAACCTCGTACTAATCAGCATATGATATATTTCACTTAATATCTTTTCTTCTGAACGGGCTTTTCTAAGCTAGTCCTTCCTGCCACCCTGACAGGGGCAGAAAGGGATGGTGCAAGAATGGGACTTGTCAGAGCCCTGTCCTACCTCTCATCTCAGGCAGGTAGTGATGATTCCCTAACACAAGCCAAGTGCTTCACCTGAGTGAAGTTTACATTTTCATTACCTCTTCCCACCCCAAGCAGAAGCTCTTTCTGCCAGGCTCTGCCTGCCCCTCAGCGTTCCAGCT
>NW_008671550.1:0-208 GCF_000695815.1 Acanthisitta chloris | reverse complement strand
AACCCAAAATATACCTGGGGCACCCCAAAATATTCCTGGGACACCCTAAAATATTCCTGGGGCACCCCAAAATTCCCTGGGGCACCCCAAACTGCATCCATCATTCTCTTCATTTCCTCCTCTTTTTCCTCTTGTTTCACCCATTTTCCCCTCCTACTTCCCCCCTTTTTCCTCCTACTTCCCCCCTTTTTCCTCCTGTTTTCCCCCT
>NW_008671549.1:0-1074 GCF_000695815.1 Acanthisitta chloris | reverse complement strand
GCTGCTCCTGCCGAGCCACACGTGAGCACCGACCGCCGGCAGCACGGGGGGCTGCGGGCAGGGAGTGACCTCGGCTGCTGGGGAACCTGCAAGAGCTGTCGAGAACTGGGTCGCTGCTGCCTCCATACGCCACGTGTGGGCTGTGCAGAGGGTGGGCAGTGTCCCCCACCAATGTACCCCACACTTCCCAGGCACTGCAGTGCCCTGCCCGTGTGCTGCTCGCCCCATGCCCATAGCAGGTGCTGCCTGCTCTGCTCTGCCAGGGCACTGCCTGCTGCAGCCAGCACGCTGCCAGGGCACTGCCCACACACTGCATGGAGCACTGCCGGGGCACTGCCCTGCTGCCTGCACACTGCCAGTGCCACATGCACTGCCAGCACACTGCCCTGGTGCTGCCTGACACACACAGAGCACTGCCAGGGCACTGCCCGCACACTTCCAGATTACTGTCCCCCAGACTGGCATGCTGCTGACCCCACACTTATCTCTGCCCTGCCATGACACTGCCCCACAGCCTGCCCCTGCTGCTCTGAGCACTGCCATCCCACTGCCTGCTTGCTGCCTGCTCTGCACATGGCAAGGGCTGCTGTCTGCACACCCTTGCACTGGGTGCACTGCCAGGGCACTGCCCTGTGCATTCTGCCTGGGCATTGCTGCACACCTTGCCCACTCACTGCTCGCACACTGCCCACCCTGCCTGCTCACTGCCCACACTCATCCCACTGAGCAGGCAGCAGCACTGCCCAGGCACACTGCCTGCACGTTGCCTGCACACTGCCTGCACACTGCCTGCACATTGCCTGCACATTGCCTGCACATTGCCTGCACACTGCCTGCACACGCAGGGTGCTGAGCATGCTGCACTGCCCCCCCTGCAGCAGCCCCAGCACACATGGCACTGCACTGGGCCCACTGCCCTTGCACGGCCCTGCAGTCAGGGACAGCAGTGCTTGCACTGCCCCCAGTACTGCCCCCAGCACTGCCCCGGGTACGCCAGTGATGCCCACATCTGGACACGCAGCTAGAGCAGCATCCTGCAGGCACTGCAAACACCATGTTTGAGCAGATGATGCT
>NW_008671548.1:0-470 GCF_000695815.1 Acanthisitta chloris | reverse complement strand
AGCCCTTAATTAGTGCCTAATTAGCCCCTAAATTGGGCCGCAGAAGATGGTGCTGAGCCTCTGTTTAATCCTGCTCAGCACCTTTGCCCCATGGGTTGAAAAATTGACTCATTTTGAGGCTTCCCTCTTCAATTTTAGGGTTATCCTTAATTACTCCCTTAATTACCCTCTAATTAACCCCTAATTAGACCTCTCTTTATTCTAGCTCAGCCTCATTCTCTCGTGGTCTTTCCTCCCTCCCAATCCATGGGTTGAAACTCATTTTTTTTGGGGGGTTCCCTCCCAAATTTTGGAGGTTTCTCCCGTAATGATCTCCCTAATGAGTCCCTAATTAGCGCCTAATTAACCCTTTTGTCCCCAGGATGATTAGTGGCCTCGTGGCAGGATTGATCCTGGGCCCTGTGGGTTATTATGTGGTGCTGAGTTGGTGCTGCCTTAGCATCTTTATCTTCATGGTGAGCAAAAAAAAA
>NW_008671547.1:0-365 GCF_000695815.1 Acanthisitta chloris | reverse complement strand
AGTCACACGGTCCATGGGCTGGGCGGGGACAAAGCTGTTGCCCTCTTCATCCTGGGACAGCTCCTGCACACTGTTGTATTTCCTGTGGCAAAGGTCTCTGGCGTTGTCCTCTTCCATTTGGGACACCTCTTGGCCACCCCAGTCTTCATCTGGGTTTAGGTCGTTGTTACTGTTTTGACCCCCTTGGGACAGCTCTGCGTCTCCATTTCCCTGCTCTTTGGACAGGTCTTGGCCGATGGAGTCTTCATTTGGAGAAAGCTCTTGCCTAGTTAAGGACAGCTGTTCTTGGTGGCTCACACCTTCGCACTGGGACTCCTTTTGGACGGTCTCATCTTCCCGTTGGCTAACTTCTTGTCCTGTCTCAA
>NW_008671546.1:6054-11464 GCF_000695815.1 Acanthisitta chloris | reverse complement strand
GTGCTGCTGTGTGTGGGAAGGACAGAGTCCGCGGGGATGTAGTGACCTCAGGAATCCCTCCCTGGGAAAGCACCCAAGGGTTTTCTTAGGGTGTCTTGCATTTGGATTTATCGCGAGTCAGGTGAAAAGCCCGGGGGAGCCGGAGGGCTCTTTCCCGAGGCTGGAGCGGCAGAAGGCTGTAATCCTGGGAACAGAGGAACCCCTCTGCTTTGGTATTTTTGAGGAGGGTTTAGCCATGGAATTGGGAGCCCTCCGCTTGCTTTCCTCCTTGATTCATTCGCCTTTCGAGTTTCTGTGCTGTGCATCCTGGATCCCCAGCACCAGGCTGTCCTCTCCGCCACCTCATCAGCTTCCAGTCCCTCCGTGCTTTATTTTTAATAAGAGATAACTTTACTGCTAACCTTGCCTGCTGCTCTTCCTTCTCTCTAACTCTAATTGCTTCTGGCTTTATTTCTGACATTTCCCATGTCATTTCTCCTCATTTTCTTGGACTACTAGAGAAATAGCTCCAGGAGAAGCAGTGGAGCTTTGCAGTGCCCATTTCACCCCGTGCAGCCCCTGCCTGGGGCTGCTGCCTGCAGCAGGGAGATGGTGCCGCTGCTCCTTTCAAGATCCCTTTCCCCCGGGGCGGTGGCAGTGACTGACCTCACAGCGAGCTGTGCTCCTCCGCTGGGGAGGGCAAGACCTGTGCGACTGCATCACTCAGAATTGCTGGGCTCTTGTGCAGGGGATATGCTGCTCCGTGGGTCAGAGTGGGTTGGGTGAGCAGCATTGCCCTGACAGGTCTTGCGAGGTCCTGGGGATGCTCCAGCCCTGCTCTGCCGCTGGCAGGTGTGGATGCTGTGGGGCAAAGTCTGCTCTTTGTGGGGGACAACAGCAGCTCTGTCAGTCCCCGTGTGCACTGACATACGTGTGCGTGCACACGCCTGCGTCAGCGCTGCGCCCGCCTGCGAGGGCACGGCAGCCTTCTGCAGCCTGCTGGGCTCCCAGCTCTGCCGAGGGCTCCCCTGCCTTCCCTACCAGTATAATGTTTTAAACAATATGCCACGATTTTTACAGCATTGAGCTCCGGAGTGATTTGCAGTAGGAGTAAAACCACCGCTTGCAATTTCTTGGTGATTGTATAAAACAACTCGTTAAAAGCATACATCCCTGCGCGTTGGCTCTGAGGAAACTTTATGGGCCTTGTAGTTACTGCCAAAGCAAACATTTTCCATGAATTTCACTCATCAAGTTCACGCTGTCAAATGTAGATTCAGCCGCTCGTCAAAGATGCAAGCCTTGCAGTCTGGGAAGTAATGAGAGCAGTAAGCTGTGGGAGTTAATGGCCTCCACTGAGGAGTCCTTACTCATCCCGCATCCACGCAGGGGCTGAGCTGACTGTTCCCGGGTGGATTGACTGCCACAGAAATTCATCCAGTGTCACTGACTATGATCCTTAACAGTCACAATAATGCTTGAATAAACTGCGCTTTTGTGCAGCAGTTTGTACCTCCTGGCTGGGAGCAGCCTCTGGCCGGGGCGAGGGGAGCGGCACGGGGCTTCGGCAGGCGGTGCCCGCCAGCCGCTGCCCGGAGCGTGAATAATGGCTGTAATAATGCTGGAGACACCGTGTTGCCTTTGTGGTGTCTCCAGTGGGGTGATGGATGGGAGCTGTCGTGGCTGTGGGGCTGCCACTTGCCTGGGATCCCTTGTCACAGCCACCCTGGCAGCCTTTGGCACACGGGACACGGGATGGGCAAACTGCTGGCCTGGCTGCGCCGCGGCTCGGCTCTGCCTTACGTAATGGTCATCTGCTGGAAAGAAGGAGTTGCTAATGTTCCTTCAGAGCCCAGCCTGTAACAGGGAATGGCAGCAAGGCAGAGGCCAGCTCTCCTATCTGGTTCCCACCTTCCCTCACCCAGTCTGACCCGTGAGCTCTCCCAGCATGGCTTATTCACCTCAGTATCTATAGGCATGTACTGTACAGGGCTGTGGTGAGCACTGCCAGCTGCTCCCAAGGGCAGCTCTATAGGGTGTGAATAATCCATGGGACTTCCGACAGGTCTGAGGTTCATTATGGAAATGTATGCATGCCTAAGCCTTTAAATATAGCTAATGGGAGAAGGACTGGGAGGAAGGATTACTGGAATCAATGTGCTGAGCTGGAGGAGCAGGAGCTGCTCTGCTCCGGGTTGTGGTACCCGTTGTTCTCCTTGAGGGCTGGTGGTGACCAAGTGGGTGAGAGCAGTTCAACTCCAACAGGGTTTGGGTTTGAGAGCAAAACTCTTCTAGCATGATAACTCCTGGAGGCTGAGTGTGTTGGGTGGGATCAGCGGATGGAGAAGCCTCGTTGGTGCTTTCACCCCTTCCTTTAAAACAAAAAGCTTTTCCTTCTGTTCTTCCTTCCGTCCTTCCGTCTGTCCTCCTTCCCTCCCACGCTGGGTGGTACTGCTGGGAGGGGGTTCCTGGCCAAGCCCAGTGTCCCAGCAGCCACTGCGAGTTTTCCAGGGGATGCTCCCAAAGCTGCTGCTTGGCCCTTTCTTGCCTTGGCTCACTGCTTTCATCAGACTGAAGTTTTTTCACTGAAATAATGTTAAACTCTGGACCTGAACTGCCTCCTTGAAACTGGGATTCAAGTTGATATGAATATTTCCTGTGGCTCTTCTTAGCGGGACCTGCACCTACAGATTTTGATAGCTTATATAATTTCCTGTGATGGAGATGTACTTCATCTAATTTCACTTGGAAATACATTGATTAAATCAGAACTGCTGAGAGATTTAAACTGAGTCTCAGTGGCCTGAACTTAACCGTGGGAGGTTTACCTGCCTTCATCCTTCAACATTAATTTGGGTTTATGAGGATTCCTTGTGAAATGAGGTTTTGTCTGCCGCTGAATCTCTCCTGCTTTCTGGATTTATCCGTTGCTTTCTCTGGTCTCGGTGGCTCTGCAAGGCGAAGCTGCACTAAAGCTCCTTTCAGCATGGCACCTTCACGCGGGGACCGGTGGGCGTTTTGGCTCCGTCTTCCCCCAGTGTTCCTCACAGACTGCCCAGGCTGGAGGCAGAGTGCCCGTGCTGCCTGGGACGTGGTGGCAGGGCTGGGTGCCGTGCCTCAGGGTGCTCACCTGGGGCTGCTGGGCACAGTGCTCCGGGCGCAGGGTGAATACCTGCCCCAAGTGCAGCTGGATGTATCCTCCCATCAGTGCTGAAGGATTTGGCCTTTCTGATCCCAAGCAATAGTGAGAAAAGGAGCAGAAACCCGGCTGGGCTGGAGGAGGATGAACAGCTGTGTAGAGATGAGCAGGGTCAGGGTCAGCGGGTGCTGTGTGCCCAGGGCGGGAGGCTGAAGGCGCCTGCTGGGACTAGCCTGAGAACTTAGAAAAAGTAAATAAAGCCAGTCATTCACAAAGTGCTCATTTCCAACTCTGATCTGTAAAATGTCTCCTTGTGACTTGGAAATGATGTGTAGGCAGGAGATATGCTTTGACATGCAAGGATTTTTGTTGAAGTTTGCTCTGAAGGTCTTTCTCGGCAGCTCCGCTTTCCTGGCAGCGTTGGAGCATCCCAGTGGCACTGTGTCCCTGCTGCCGGTGGCGGCTGCTGTGTCCCCAGGAGCCAAAGCCATTGGGAGCAGAAGCTGTTCCTGGCACAGCATCTCTGTGGGTATGGAACGGCCTCTCCAGCTCCTACTGCAGAAGCTGGCAGGGATAAGAAACAGAGCCTTGGCTGCAGAGCTGTTCTGGACCTTGGCTGAAGCATCCATGGAACGAGGCTTACCTGTGGCTAGGTGGGAGCAGTGAAACTTCCCTGGCCTGGCTGCGGTGTTAGTGCTGCCAGCTCCACTGACTTCCACACAGAGGCTGAGCAGAAGCTGCTTTAAGAACAACACACAGTCTGGGAGCAGCAAGGTGCTTCCTGCACGAGTGAGACAGCTCTGGATCCTTGAGGTGGAAAAACAGGAGCTCACTGGAGTGCACATGTCCTGGTGCAAGTGAAGCTGGAGGACAGGGACACACTGGCACAGTGACCCGTGGTGAGGGGTGACCGTGTGCCATGGGACACCAGCAGCACAGCACGTGCCGTATCACACAAGGGGGTGGATTTGTGGTGTTCAGTGTCAGCTTGGTGGGAATTGATGGCCCTTGTCTGCGAGGGTATTTTCTGTGCCTCCTCTGCGGCAACCTGGGATGGTCAGGAGAAGCTCCAGCTGTGGTTTATGTGCCCATAAATAGAGGATGTGGCTGTGTAGTGCTGTCCTGGGAGCGGCGCAGAGCTGCTGTGCACGGCGTGGGAGCGCTGGGGACTTGCTGTTCAGCAGCACCGGCGAGAGCAAACGGCGCTAATTGATGTTGCCACTTGACTGCACGTCATTCGGGTTGAAGATGTGACAAGGTCGGGGGGAGCCCAGGTTGCCCCTCCTGGGATTTGCCTGCCTGGCAAGCTGAGCCTGCCACACGTGCAGCTCCTCAGGGACACGTTCCGTAATTGCCGGAGTCCCGCGCGTGACCCTAGCGCCGCTCCCGGAGATGTGATGGCATCTCTGCTTCATCGGCAGGACTCGGGTAATGAAGCTAATTGATGTGGATGAGGATATCCACTTAAGGACCCACCGGAACGTGGGTGATTAATGCTGGGAGCCGAGGCCGTGCGTCCCACCGGGAGCGCGGTCGGTTCTGCTTCTTCCTGGCCAGAGCCAAAGCTTGGCTGAGTCTGCAGCAGCAGGATGTTATGTAGGGGAAGTGGCCAGCAAGTGTTGTTTTAGAAAGAGCTCCCAAAAAGAATCAACCCTTTTTCTACAAGTATCTGCCATTCATGGGTTTCCTTACAAAGTTTTCCGTGGGAAGGACGAAGATGAGTTACTCATCTTCTTGTTTTTTGGCTTCCTAAGTGGCTCTACTCCTTTAGCATCCTCCAACGTGGCATACTCAGGACTTACTCTGGGTTCCCATCAAAGTGACATATTCTTTGGCAAAATCAATTTTGCTGGTTTTGATGGATGAGGACAGAAGTGAGGCTGCTGGTACAGGGGCCTTTGAAGGAAGCTGAGATACTGAGGGAGGCAGGAGGTCATGCCTTGCTGCTGACCCATCGGAGATAACGCTCCGAAAGTTTAATCTCTCCCACAAAGGAGATTATTGTTTTTCTAATGAGATGCACAGCACAGTGATCCCTGACTCGCTGGCAGTTGGGCTCTGAGTATGTATTCCCCCAAGAGGACAGTGTTCCTGAGGTGCTCCATGTGCCTCCAACACCTCTCCATCACCTTGCTCTGTCAGGATTTTGCCACAGCTGGAGTGGGAGAGCCTGTGAGCTGCCTGGATGCTGTACGTGCAGTGAGGTGGCCATGGCAGGGAGAACAACTCTTCTCCATGGAAAAGAAATTGCTTGGTGCTAAAAGGGGATTTAGAACTCTTTGTGACAGGATC
>NW_008671546.1:4286-6037 GCF_000695815.1 Acanthisitta chloris | reverse complement strand
CTGCTGCCTTTGCCTTCTATTTTGGCTTGGCTTTTTCAACATCTTTTTTGGGCCTTTCTCCTTTCTCTATGGTGCCTGTCATGCTGAGACTCCTCTGGCAGAGGAATGTCCCTGTGGTGGGGCTATGCAGAGCCAGTGCTGCCTTAGGAACCAGGTGCCCAGGAGCTCCCCAGCACTGCACCACAGCCAGAGCGTCAGCTGAGCAATGCAGCGCCCTGTGCTGAGCTCCCAGGCCTTGGCTTTCTTCAGGCTTCCCTACTGACGTTTCACACCTTCAAAGACAGCTCTGCTGCTCCATTTTTTCCCATTGTATTTCTTGCTCCATAAAAGCCATCTGTCCCTCTCTGCTGTCAGAGCCTCTATTCCTCTCATCTTCTCCATTTCTCTCAGAGTTTCCAGAGCTTTTGAAACTCTTGACACATTCCCTGTGTTCATTCCTGGGGATGGCTGCTGAGGTTTCTGGGCAGGCTGTGCATCCCTGGGCTGCCAGGGACTTCCCAGGAGAAACACAGGTTTGGATCTCAGTCACTCAGGTACGAATTGAGAGCAGCTCCACCAGGAGCCCACAGTGCTGGATTGAAGACCTGAGTTAGTTGGATTTCCCCATGGGGACATCCAGCTGTTACCATGGGAAAGGGTCAGCTGGGCCCTGTGCTGGTCATCCATATGCTTCCAGTGTGTCAGTGCTTGTCTTTGCTCCTGTGAAAGCAGGGCTCTTTGGGAGATCATTGTCCAAAACCCCAGCAGAAGGTACTTTCTCCCTGAGTGTGTTCCCCATGGATGCCTATACCGTGGTAGGCTCCTGCAAAGCCTAGTGTTGCAGCAATGCCACAGACCCCTCTTAATGATTCTGTTTTAAAGCTTGTTAAGCTGCTACTTTACACGTACTGAGCCAGCTTATCTTATTTTTTAGATCAAAGTGTTTCACTCATTCATCATAACAACACACTTGAGCATGTTCATTTAGCAAATAAGATCAGCGCTGGGTTATTTATGCAGGAAACAGCAGTGTTAAAGGGCAGTGTAAGCTGCAGCTGGTGCCATGGTCTTCCTCTCTGTAAGGGAGCCAAGGGCTGGGTTGAATTAGTTGCTATCTCTTGGAATCACTTTGTGGATATATGTTTAGAGGAGGAAAACCCTTCATAAGGCTCTGTCTCCAGGGATTGGGCAGAATTATTGCAGCCGTGGTGGAGAGAGCCTTCCTTCTCGCCATCCCATTCCATCCCACAAGTGCTTGGCTGTTGCATTCCTCTTGGACGCTCCAGTGCAGTCCCTTTGTCCAAGGAGGAGTCCTCATCATTGTATGCACTTTGTTGTACAGGGAGGCAGACGTGGCAAAGGAGGGAAATGGATGAGCAAAGCAGGGGAAGCAGAAGTCCTGTGGCTGGTGGCTGCAGGGCAGCGCACCATCCTGCCTGCTGCCCATCCTGCCTGTTGCCGTGTCCACAGCGCGGGCCGCACAGCCGCTGGCCTCAGTTACTGTGTCAGCAATTAGGGATGATCTCTAAGCTCTGGGTTTAATGCGCTCCTACATATGTTGCAGGCCCTTTCTGTCAGCAGACTGGTTTTTCCATGTGTTTGGTACCACGGGGAGTGTTCTCTGCTCCTGTGATGGGGGTGGGAGAGAGCAGCAGTGTCCTGTGTGCTGAGACCTCCCCAGTCAGCATCAGCACGTAAAGCCTGGGCAGTAATTTTGTGGTGCACGTGAGGAGGCGGAGTACACGAGGAGGTTTACGTAGAAGCTAAAATAA
>NW_008671546.1:3968-4261 GCF_000695815.1 Acanthisitta chloris | reverse complement strand
TCCCTGGTTTTATGGACTGCTTTTAATATCAGCAAGAGTGGAGCCTGAGGCTTTGGCTCTTCAACAAGATTTTGGTGGATCTGGAGATCTGACACTTCCCAGCGAGTTGTGTCTGAGCGAGAGCTGTCGCTGCTGCCTGGTCCCCGGCGCTGGTGTGGAGTTCGGGGGGGACGAGTGGGGTAAGTTGGCGACAGGTGCGGGTTTGGGCTGGAGAGCCAGCGCTCACAAACCCCCTTTGTCCGGGCGGGACAAAAGCCGAGTGTTATCGCCGCCGGGTTGATGAAACGCCCCTC
>NW_008671546.1:0-3895 GCF_000695815.1 Acanthisitta chloris | reverse complement strand
GGGATGCTCCAGTGGTACCCACGCTGTGTCTGCCGCAGGGATGCTCCAGCTGTGCCCAGGGATGCAGGGCCTGAGCCTGCGGCTCAGTTGTGCTCCTGGGTGAGCACCTGGGGAGGTTCATCCCCCACCTTGCCCAGGCCCTGCCTCACCATGCTGAACCTGCAGCCTGCTGAGTCTTCCCAGGGGAGCCAGACTGCGCTCTGAGCTGCTGCGGCTGGAGTGGCAGCAGGTGAATCACCAGGCACTGGTCTTGCACAGAAATTTGCTGGAGACATTCCTCTGTCTGAAGGCACACATGAACTTCTGGGCTTCCTGCCCCTGGCGCTTTTCAGGTCATGTCTGAAATAATGCCAGAAGACTGGGGAAAGCACTCTACATCAGATGTCGTGCCCTTTCTAGAGCATGTTGATCTGGGCTGGCCATCATGAACAGTGTTGGCCAGCTCACCATGCTCTTTAAGGTCTCACACTCATCCTCAGGCTGGCTGCAGGCACTGGACCCTTTGTCCTTTCAGTGTCCTTTAAAATCCTTGGAAATGACAACTGAACTTGAAACTTGAGTTTAAAGGTCGACTCAGCTTTGGCAGTGACTGGGCACGTGGAGCCAACCAGCTCTTGCCTTCGCCGTGATGCCGTGTGCGCCCACTCTCTGTGCACTCCTTTTTTCCCTTTCCCATGTTGCTCTGCCAGACCCTGACGCTTCCCATGGCGCAGGTGTGGGATGTGCTGGAGGGGTCTCGCTCCAACCCCAGACCCAGGGTGCTGTGCTGAGGCTTTGCCCTTCCTCTGCCTCTGGCAAAGGATGGGCCCAGAGGCGAGAGCAGCCGCGGCCGCTGCGGCGCTGACGGTGCTGGCAGGGGCTGCACCTCCCGCATCAGCACATTGGCGGTACCGCTGGGTATTAATTATGCCTTCCGCACTCGCGGCTATTCAAATGGTAAAATTGTTTATTTGCAGCTGGGTGAGCTCGAGGCAGAGGCAGAAGAGCGAGGCAGAGGCAGAAGAGCGAGAGGCTCTCCTCCGCCGCGGCTGCCCTCCTGCCCCCCTCTCACAGCTCCCCAGGCACAGCCAGGGATGGATCCGACCATCTCCAGCTCGGCGTTTCCATCCGGGGGCACCGTGATTCCCAGTCCCGGCCGACCCCTTGCCGCCCCGTTTTCCCGGGGCAGGGAGTGTTTGCTGTCTGCCTGGCCGCAGCAGCGTGGCAGTGAAGATTCAACCTATTTCACTCTCTGCTGATTTCCTTCCATGATAAAACCTATCCCCTCCGCCACGGGAAGCAGCGTCGGTTTAATTACTTGTGGGGAGAAGGGGCAGCGGAGGAACTTAGGACTTGTGTTAAATATCACTTTTATTAGCAGGTAATCCTGAAGCTCAGGTCTGTAATATCCATAGGTAGTGATGTGGCACATTTAATTTACTTAGGTGCTACCCTGTGTCAGCTTTTGTGCCTTAAGTCCTACTCTTGGTTTTAAAGATCTTGACAGCCATCTCTTCACAAATTTATAATTACCTTGGAAGCAGTCGGCGCTGCAGATGGCACATGACCAGTGCATTCCCGGTTCCCGTTGGGTCTGGGGTCACAGCGGCTCATCCTGGAGCAGAATGTGGCTCAGGACAGAGATGCCCAAGGTGCCGCCGATGCCAAGGGGGCAGAGTGGGACGTGGCGGGCACCGTGCTGGGCACTCCACTGGGGTGGTCCACAGCGTCTCCTGCTGATCCCATGGCATAACTTTCCATGTGCCTTTGGCACCCATCCATGCTGCCCTCACATGTGCGTCTGGGGAGAGTCCAGGTCCAGCCTGGAGTGCAGGACAGTGATGCTCCATTTCCATGGCGATGGCTGATAGTGTGACAACAAAGGACAGTCACTGCACTGCAGGGATCCCGCGCAGGACAGCGGACGGAGAGGAGAGCGGCTGCGGCTGGGGCCGCAGTCCCTACCTCAGCGAGGACACACGACTGCGGGCCAAGTATCTGCCATTGAAGTTTTCTCTTCTTCCTCCTGCTCCAGCGTGAAAGTCACCCGCCGGGATGCAGCGGCCTCATTCTATTCCGTGTGGAGCCAGCGAGTTCTGCACGTACTCGCATAACGTGCCGTGCTCCGAACGCCTTTGTAGGACACACAGCCGTGCTGCCAAGGCTGCTTTTCCTGGAGCGTGGCGCCTGCTCTCCTGCCACATCTTGCCTGGGTCAAGGAAACATCACCCCACCTCTCTGTCCATGGCTCCTGCTCCTGCTCCGGGCACTCACTGGAATATTTGTGTCTCTGCCTCGCTCAGTGTTTGGAGATATGAAATGCTCAGGGTTCGTAAATCACCCCAACAAGGACATAACCTTGATTCCCTGTGCAATACCGATAGATTACCTAACAGGAGGCATGAAATGGAAGAATGGCTCCATTTGTATAATTCTGCATTAAAAATCAGCCTATTCTGCAGTTCATGCTCCTGTGAAGTGTCTCCACAGGCAGGGGAGAAAGGGGCTGGTGCTGGAGAGCAAACAAGGACCTTATGAAAGGGAGTGCACTCGAGTGAGCCTTTGAGGCTTCGGGGAAGTGGGTTAGTGCTGACGGGTGGTGTTTTGCTGTTTGTCAGAGGCACTCGGTGGCCGCGATCCCGGTTAATTCTCAGACACATTACCCGAGCTGGGGGTTTCTGGGAGCACAGTGGTGTGCATGTCCTTGCTGCAGTTCCCCGAGGTGCTGCATCCTCTGAGGGTCCTGGGACTGGGGCAGGGGCTCTTCCATCCCACTCCATGCTGGGTGCTCCTGCTTTCCCTCCCTGCACGTGGAGGTTGGCACCACGTGCGCCGAGTTCCACGGCAGCTTCTTCCTGACTGGTGAAGACCGTGGCAAGCTCACGTCCTCCAGCCTCCTTGAAATTAATCTCTCTCTCAAGTGCCAACTGTTCTCCTCTTCAAAGCACACGGCTGCAGCTGGAGAGACTCGAGAAGGGGTTTCATAGGGGGGAGGGCTCTGGAAGGTGCTGCTTTGGGTGGGGAGGCTGCGGTGGCTCCAGCTGCAACACCTTTGATGCCCACTGCTCCGTCACCTGTGGAACAGGGATGGGCTCAGTTGGGCTCAGCAAAGAGCACAGAATGCCTGGCATGCCTGATGCATGTCATTAGCCCAGTGGCTTTCTTGGAATCTGCTCTTGTGTAGGAGTTCCCATTCCTGCATGTGAGCACGGCTGCCTCGCTGTCTGTGGAGCCACAGGAGCAGGTTTGTGGTTGGTGGGAGCAAAGGCTTTGGATGAGGAGTGCAAGGAAGGGTTTTCATCTTCTGAAATCTCCCCACTGTGTGTTTCTTTTCCTAACCCAATTTCAGAGTTTTATTGAGTTTTTCCTTGAGTCTGAAAAGTATTTTGGGATAACGTTCCCATTCACCTCCAAAATGGGAAAAAAGTAACGTCAAAATTGCCCACGCTCCCCAAATCTCTTCGCAAAAAAGGGTGTGGGTGCTTATGAGGGGTTCAGGAATAACCAAAGCCCTGATTCCAGGACTGCAGCCCTGCCCAATGCATCCCTCTGGCCCACACGTACCCCGAGCCGGGGCTGGCTCTGTGACCCCAGACCAAGGCAGATGGTGCAACGTGTGCATCTGGACAATGTATTCCCTTCCCTATGCTTCAGCCCCTCTTTGTGTCCAGTTAGGGAGTTATCCCATGCACTGGGAGCAGTGGAGGGTCCTTTGCCTCTGCTCTCCCACTGGTGAGGAGCAGCTTGTGCCACTGGAGAGGTGTTTGAGCTGTTTGATGTCTTGGCAAAGCTGGAGTGCCCTCCTGGCCTCTGGGCAGCAGTGACTTGGTGCTTGTGCTCCCCAGAGGCGCGCGGTGCTCTCCTGCCTGTTTGGGGAAGGGGCTGTGGAGGTGTGGGGCCTCCCCGGGCGCCCTGC
>NW_008671545.1:0-6735 GCF_000695815.1 Acanthisitta chloris | reverse complement strand
ATATATATATAATTATCTTACCTTATGCTTCTCAATTACTTTTGGGTTTTTTACTAAAGTTATTGGATGCCCACAGAAGGCTTGAAAGAGAAGCCTTTATCTGTACTACTTCATATATGCAAGTAATGGTCACTAATGTCATAAAGGTGTTTTTCACCATTTTCACTTTAATCTATGTGCATCTGCTTTAGATGTTGCTAAATAATAACTGGTCTGAATATATTAATTACAATGTTTATTTTGTAAATATTTATATACCTACACCAAGCTGAAAATGTACATTACACCATTTTATATGAGGAATGTAAATGTTGCAATATTACTGTCTCTGGTATTCTAACAGGAAAATGAATTCTGTATATATACACACTAGAAGTGAGTTACTAAATAAAGGCAAAACACTAACTTTACATTAAGTTTCAGCCTAGCTACACTAACAGACTCATGTCAGAAATGCTTGTTCAAAACACTATTGACTGAAATCTTTTACCTTCATATATATGTAATGAAAATAAATTTTTCATGATTTAACAAGGTTGCAGCATTTACTGTTTAGTCACTTCCAAGCTACACTCCTTGGGTACCACATACTAACTTGTGGCCTCTACATAGGTTCGAATAAGGTGAAAAACTGTTCGTGTCTTAGTTCTAATGAAGGCAGGGTCAGTGCACTGGGAATATATCTAAGTTCAGTCTTAGAGTTCATATTGCAGAGCTGTCTAGGAAATAACCTATTGGCACTGTCACCAAATAGCTGTGAATGAGCACAGCAGTAAGAGCTGAGCTGAGCATCCTGCTTCTAGTCTCCTGGAAACTGAGATCCAGTAAAATGGCCTTGGCTTCTTGAACAGAACAATATATTCTGCTGTTGTCATATGTACACTTACTTGCCCTCTCAGAGACATTCTAGTCAAGAATATTCCTAATATTCTGTTATTGCCATCTTATGTAATTAACCACTCCTTAAGAAATCTTTTAGCAATGTTTGCAACTGTTCTATTAAAAAGCCATGCACAAGTTGGTACTGATGGGCAACTTGTATGTTAACTGTCTTGCTGCCCATGAGAAGCAGTGTAGTTGCTTAAAATTGCAAAAATGTGAAAGCATAACTGCTGAATGCACCTGCTGGTCCTGTTAGGCACTTCCCCTCTGAGTTTGAATGTGTTTTCAGAAAGAAACAGCACAACTGAGAAGAAATAAATGTTCAAAGAATGATAGAGAAGGCTGCATGGAAGCAGCACATTCTGGGGCTCTCAGCAGAATTACCTGCCCAGGTGCAATCTGATCCAAGTGTCTAGGCACAGGTAGGTGACAAATTCCAAATTGCTGATTTCTGCTGCTCCTAACTTGCTTTGGCATTTCCACAAGATTTCCCCACATCTCACCAGTGAATATGTAGTTCCCAGTGTAGCCTGTGGAAGCTGCCATCTCTGAGGTGGATTAGCTGACTGATCTTATCCCTGTTGCAAATTTCAGGTACACAATACTAAATCAGGAGCACTTCTGTTCACGAATTAGTAACTGTTGCCTTTTTTCCTTCCAATGAGCATCTGCTAACTTATGTTTGCACCTGGATCATTGCTGCCCAAGAGGATAGGTGACAAATGTCTTGTTGCCCGTCATCAGTACCAGCTGCAAACCTCTCTTAAAGGTAATGTCCTGTAATAAGTGGCAGGAGCAAGGAGCAGTTGGAGAGCCATAAAAATCCTGTCTGTTTGAACAGTGAAGTGTTATGATTTTGCAATAACTGCCTTACTGTTCAAGTGATAGCAAATGAGATTAGTTGGCAAGTGCTATTTCCTGAACTTTTGTGGTTTTAAAGTATACTAATAGATAAATACTGATAGTGAAAAACAGCATAAATGAAAATATTAAGAGAAATGCAAAAGTCTTTGTCCAATTAACTACATCTCTTCTAGTGGTAAAAGTGAATCACTGGACATGCTGCAGTTTTTGAAGACTTGGGTATACACAGACTATCCTAGGAAGAGAACCCAAGAGAAGCTTTTGAGAATCATCCTGCTTTTTCTGCAACTCTTCTGGCAAAAAATGACACTAATCTCTTTGCCTATGTGTATTATAATTTGAATATGCATGAGAATAATGTCAAATCATTAACAGCATAGACAATAAATTTATTAATGTGTCAATAAATATACTAATTATGTTACACACCATGACCTTGTAACAAGCATTGCTCTTTACCTAGATTTGCTCTTACATGCAGGCTGGAAGAGGTAAATGCTAAAAAGCATAAGGTAAAAAAAGCCTGTAAACATGAAAACTCAAGACTGTTGAATATGCAAGTTCTGCAGCTGAGAAGACAGCTGAAATAGGGAAGGGGAAGCCCTGCTATATACAGAGTCTGTGTAAATTACATTTTATGGTTGGTAGTGAAAATGGTTCTGATTCCCCCAATCTGTTAATCAAACATCTTCACTAATGAGAGAAGACTCAACATTTACATTTTATTATTTCTCCACACTAAAGGAGTGAATATTTTAGGTACTAATAGGATTATGGTTAGACCTCTTTTTACTTAAGTCATTTCATTTCACATGTTAGAATTTTGTAACATTTGTGAAAGACTTGGACCCTGACTAATTGGGAGCAAGTACCTCTCTGAAGTTAAGCAGTGTGTGTTGCATTCACAGCTCAACAAGTACCTGTTCACACTGGCCACATCTGCACACACGTCCACAAAGTACTACTTTCCACTAAATTCAATTTCCAACTCTATCTGCAATTTCCTGTATTAACAAAATTGCTATGAAAGTAATTAAAAGAAGAATTCATACGGGAGTTTGCATATATTTAACAAACTCACTTTGTATGTCCTGTGCTATTGAACTTGATCACTACTCAACCCTTTTGTGGAACTGCAGCATAGAAGGAATTGCATGTTTTTCTGAGGTATTTAATGTAATCACTGTTCTATATCAGAGTCTGTGTTAGTGGCTTAGTGAAACGATGCTCACACAACATTTATATTTTAAGCTAGAACAACCTAAAGGTATGTTAGCATAAGCATATCCACAATTTATACAGGATGTGCTGGTAATTCCTGTACCTGTAGAGGCTCCTAAGAATGTAACTCATTTCAGGGGAAGGTAGAGGATAATGCAAATCCCCTAGAAAAGCTATTAGGCTTTAGTCCTGCGGACTAAAATATAAAAACCAACCTATAGAGGTTAGTACAACCTATGTGTAAACTACAGTGTTATGTTTTAATCATGTACCAGCTACTAACTCTGTGTATTAAGATGGAAGAACAAAGCTCTGTATAACCTGCAGACTTCTGGATTCAATGAAGTACATTTTTGTTCCGTGAAATACTTCTGGAAGTATAATTACAGAAACACTGACTATTTGGAGCTGGACAGGACTCACATGGATCATCGAGCCCGGTTTTTGGCCCTGCACAGGACATCTCCAAGAATCACACCACGTGCCTGAGACTGTTGTCCAAACACCTCTTGAACTCTCTCAGGCTTGGTGCTGTGACAATTTCCCTGGGGAGCTGTTCTAGTACCCAACCACCCTCTGGACAGTTTACATCACGTTTACACTTACTGTTTACATTGGTATATTTTCTGCAATTCTGAGGGTTTCAGTTGGCAATTGGGTTTTTTAGTTTGGTTTTGGATTTTTACAAAGTAGTTCAAGACATAAGAAATTTCAGGGAAATACATTTATGTAGTAGGCAATAGAACCAGAAATTCTGAGTGATGGAAAGTACACAGTAAATTGACTTTCAGCATAGCCTCTATATCATGAAGTTTCAGCTTTGGAGTGGAGAAAATGTGCTAACATATGCATGCCTATGCATGCTTGGACACTGACTGACTAAGAGACCTTTTTGCATAGTCCATGTTCTATAACCCATTGATCCAACTCTCTACTATTCATAATGGAGATAAGTTCTGGGTCCATTCCTTCCCAAAGCCACAGTCCCTCTTTTCAGCCCAGCCTTCAACACCGCAGCCTACTATCACTTTCCCACTCTAGTTTGTGCTCACAGTGATCATTATTTATCTAATCTGCTCTGGAGCAGCAGAAGTTACTTTGGTTTCCCCAGCAATCAAAAAAATTGCAATCAAAATCACTGATTGATTTCTTACATATTTACAGTGCATGTTTATGCCACAAGGAGAACCATAAAGAAGGTAGTGAAAACACACTGGGAGAAAAAATCTGTAATAAGCAGCATGTTAAAAATAACTTTTAAAAAAATTCTAAAAAAAAAAAAGACACACTTCCTAACAGAAAAAATAGTGCTACAAGTTCTAGCAGCTTCTCATAGTGAAACTGTTCTGCATAACTGTGATCCCAAGTTTTCTCTCTTTACAGTGTGTATAAGGTCCCCACAGTATCACTTTCTTTGCTGCCTTCTCCCAGTCCTGACTTCATACACAAGTAACTGCTTCTCCTCCCCTACGTACCAAGCAGCTAACCTGTTAAATCCTGTTCTTCAAATCCTTCCTCCTGTTGCAAAGTGTCTCATCCCTTCTGAACATGAAGATCTCATCGTCACCTCTGGTGCCTTATCTGATGTCATCTTAGCTCTAATGCTGACACCGAACAGCTGCTGTGAACAGTGCAGGGGGTTACACCGAGTAGCTCTTCAGTATTAAGCACAACTATAACACAATCCCACCCTCCTTTAACCCCCTCCTTTTATTTATTTCTGCCCCTCTTCTGTCACTGCAGAGTAACAACCGCTGCTTTCAGCTGTATCTTATCAAGACTTTATGTTTAACTTTGAAAATCACACTCCCTTTGGGGAGGCATCAGAGCAGCTCCATTAAACCCCAGTGCAGCACTTGACATGAGTTCCATCCCCCCATCAGCTCTGGGCCTGGCTTTCGGCTCTTCCACGCTGGGACGGATCCCTGGGCATCCTCACGCAGCTCTTGCAGCGTCACTCGGTGAGCACTGCGCCGCAAGAACATCCCGAAGGGCGCAGAACTGCGGCACACGGGTCGCCCCGTGAAGCAAGAGTAAGGGCTCGGTCAGCTCTGCTCGACGTGCCGGTGCCACAGGCTCGTCCCGGGCGCGGGGAGCCCCGCTCGGCTCGGCGAGCAGCAACTGAGCTGCGTGCCAGGCACCCGCTAGTTCTGCAAATCGCCAAACACGGTCGGGTCCGAACCACTTCTCCGCCAATCGTTTGGGAAATTTGAGGCGCGTTCGGTGCCCGTGCAGCACACACCCTAACACGGGTTCAGCTTTGGCTCGGCTCCCCCGTTCTCTTTCCTCCGGAGCCGAGGAGGGGGCGGCAGGAGGGGGGACAGGGCCACCCGCAGCGGGTCCCGCCGGACAGTGCCGGGTCGGCGCATCCCGACAGGGACATCTCCGCGCCTACAGCACCTGTGAACATTCTGAATTCACACGTACAAAGACGAATGCGTGTGCTCTTGTAACCAGGTCACAATTATTTATGAGCGCTAATAGTAATTCAGCGTTTTCTGTTGCTTTCATGACACGCAGTCAAAGCGCTGTGTAGCAAAGTAATCGAAAGGGTGTGAGTTTATCGTCCCAAAGACTGTTTGACAAAAAGTCACAGTGAGTCAAGGAAGACACACACGAAATTGCACCGAGTTTTTCTAATCTGCTTATTTCTAGTGATTTCAGCATTGATTTTTGAACCTGAAGGCGTGAATGATTTTCAGAGTAATCAACCAAAGGCGCAGCAAGGAGACCGCGGTACACAGATGCAGTAAGTAAAACTGCTGTGCCCAGCACCAGGAGCTTTCCGGCAATAATGAAGGTGTTAAGGGCGATGTGTCAGTGGTGCTCTTCAGCTTCCTTTCATGCCACACTAAAGCGTCACGCTAAAGGTTGGATAGTTTTTCTCATGGTGCTGTTTGCTTGCTTAGTTAGATTTTGGGAAGTCAGATTAATCCTATGTACCACACGGGCTCACAGACAGACACAAAGTGACTAATTTTTCTGTGAATGCTTCGGGGGTGGTAGTGAAAAAAAGCATCTCTCGCAGAGCCAGCAAGCTCCTGAGCGTGAGGGAGGCTGAAATTTGCGTCTGTCATGTTTGACTTCAGTCTCAGTCGTTTCTGAAGGGAAATGATGTTAAACTTCGATTCGCTGACTGCAGAGCCGCTCTTCGGACGGCCCTACAGACATCGAAATGAAATTGCTGGTGGCCTGAGGTGACTGAGAGCGAAGCCCAGAACCATCCCAGAAAGATACCAGAGATCCGAGCCGGATTTCCTGGCTGCATTAGGAATATCGAGGCTAGACCAGGAAAACTATGGGTTTGGGTTGTGTGTGTATGTGAAGCATGGACAGCCGTTTTTCGTTGCAGAAGGGAGCAGGATTGCCTGTTGTGCAGAGCGAGGGTCCCGCAGGTGCGGGCGGTGCGGGGCTGCCTGACGCCAACTCCTGCTCGCCCCGGTGCCTGCCCCACGGATCCTCCCCGAGCTAGTACCTGCGCCCCGGCAGCAGGCGAGGAGGGCAATCTCTTCCCCCTTGCCTGGCTCCGCTCTCGCCTTCGTGTCTGAATCGCTGTCCCCGACAGTAGCCGGGGGGGGCACGGTGTGGGGGATCTCGCCTACCCCTTCCATATTTAACCATTACCTAAATCCGAAGGGAAATGAGCAAACCTCTAGGCTTGGGTCTTAAGGTATTTTCAGCGCCGTTGGGCGTATTTATTCCGAAAGAGTTTTCCACAACAAGTTATTTCCAGTCTAGGGGAGGTCTCCGTGGCCCAGGGCCCGGCCT
>NW_008671544.1:0-240 GCF_000695815.1 Acanthisitta chloris | reverse complement strand
CCGGAGCTTTCTACCACATACCTCTCTCTTCCTATCTCTAATCCTGTCCGAATAGATGTGCAGACAATGATGTGTCTGTTTGCGCAGCTGCCGCTCATAGGTGTGCGGTTTCTGCCCATACAACCCGGTTTATGTCTAAGGACATGTAGGCATACGCGTGTGTCACTGTTTAATACCTCTATGCATGAATGTCTGTACACGTATGTGCTTTTTAGTGTATGAAACGTGACGCACACCTGG
>NW_008671543.1:15252-19226 GCF_000695815.1 Acanthisitta chloris | reverse complement strand
ACACCAGCCCGTGTTACAGACAGGAATAATTACCGCCTGACGGTAATTATGTTTGATTGATGTGTTCTGTATTATTTATTTGCGTGTCTATATACATATATTTATTTTACCTGTGTTTTATGTGTTTGTTTCTTCCCCCACCTCCGCCCCCTCCCAGGAGAAGCGGCAGTGTGATGTGTTAAGTGCCAGAGTGGCGTCCTGGTACCGGTGAGGACACTGCGCTGCTCAGTGATTGAGCGTCAGCCTGCTGGGCAGCTTTAGCCAGAGCATCATCCCAGCTCCTGTTCCTGCTGTTGCCCACAGTCTGGTGCTTTTCCCTGCAGCAAGACTCCCGTGTACCACAGTGTTTTGTAGCTTGCTTCTGGGCCCCGAGGAGGACAGGTGCCCTGTGTAACAATGCTGCGGTACTGGGGTGAGATCCCGGTGTCCTCTAGCCAGGCCAACCGCAGCTCCTTTGACCTGCTGCAGCGTGAGTTTCGTACTGTGGAAGTCCAGGACCCTCCGCTGCACCAGCCATCTGCAAACAAACCCCGGCCAACCACCATGTTAGACATCCCCTCCGAGCCCTGCAGCCTCACCATCCACACCATCCAGCTCATCCAGCACAACCGGCGGCTGCGCAGCCTCATCGCCATGGCTCAGGCTCAGAACCAGCAGCAAGCAGAGGGCATAAAAACTGAAGAGAATGAACCTTTGCCATCTTGTCCGGCCTCTCCGCCTCTCCCTGATGACCTGCTTCCTCTGGATAGCAAAACCCCCAAAATGCCATTTCAGTTGAGGCACAGTGACCCAGAGAGTGATTTCTACAGGTGTGTTGTTATTTCTTTGGGTTGGTTCTTGGCTGAAGGAAAGCTGAATGTTTTTAACCTTATACATAGTTAAGTTGATTCCCTTAGGCTGAAGGGTCAAATGGTTGTATGTAAACTATAAAACAGGCTTTGGAAAGGAAATGTTTAGATTTTCCCTATGTGAAACATACATGTCTAAAGTGAATGTGATTTTGTTTCCTGTCTGTAAAACATGGACATGTGGTGCTGATGTCTGTCTTGTTAGTGCCAGGCTAAATGTTTGTGAATGATTTTGCTATCTTTAGTGGTATTTTGACAAATTTAGTTATAGGATGTGAAGCCTGCTCTATTTAGGTCACCTACCACTAAACTTGTGTTACTGTAATTGAAAATCCAGAAGATACATGACTAGGTTTTGGCTCTTTAGTTGTAGGTTCTGAAGAGATGCTAGAATATTTGTAAGATTTCAAGGACCTGTGACATAGTAACCATCATATTTTACCCGTTTGTTGGTGCTATTTTGGTCAGAGGTGGCAATGAGTATGGTGAAGGGAATTCTTGTCTCTGGCTCCACCAGCCAAAGGCTGGAGAAAACGTAAAGGAAGGTTGTGTTGCTTCTACCTCTGCAGCCAGTCAATGATTAGGTAGTATTGCCACCACTTCCCCCTGTCTACCCCTCTGACAAGCCCTACATTCACAAGGGGGTGTTGCATTTCTTGCAGGATCCCACAATACTTTGTAGGTTATGTGCATTTAAGTTCAGGAATTAATCCTCACTACTATGACTTTCTGTTCTCAGATGAAAGACTGTGCACTAAAGAACATGGTGTGGGAGAGGATTATACATTTTAGTTTTTAAAATGGGCAAATGTGCATCAAGGAAGTATAATATATTAATTGAGTGCTACTGAGGTCTTTAATGGCCTGAGTTTGTATCAAATGCATTTTATGGAAAGATGTTGCGTTTGGTAGCATACTCTCTCCGAACAGTAGAGTGATTCTTTAGTGCTCTTTAACGAGAAACACCACCAGCCTTCCTGGAAGACACAAAGTAATTAGCCAAGAGGAGTGAAGGGAAATAGAGAGTCGTGTGAAGATAAAGTCAGGGCCTTGTGACACCTGCTCTGTGTCCCTGTGGTTTGTAGAACTGAGCAGTGTTCTGCTCTATCCTCCCCAGTTGCTGCATCTTGAAGGTCAGTTTTCTGTGGCTCTCTCCATGTTTTGCTGCGTCTTTTCGTTGTCCCTTTCGAGTTTCTGGGGTCGCGGTAAAGACATGTTGTTTAGCGCTCAGCCACGTGGGGGAGTGTAAGGACTGCGTTGGAACAACGGGGAAGACAGTTTGGAAATGGAATGTTCTCTGGCTGACAGAGAGTGGATTTATACTGAGCTGCAGTGTATTCGAGAATTTAATTGTGTGCTTGCTAAACCAAACAAATTTATGCTTTTCCAGGACGAAGGCTTTGAGTTTGTTGTCACGTGTTTGTTCTTAAGACACTTAGATGAATTAAGAACAGCCTGTACTGTTCTAGTAGCAAAAATGAAGTTGTATAATTTCCCAACGCTTCTTTATGTGTAAAATCAAATTAAAGGAAGAACATTCTCTCCCCTGATAAAACATGGTGGTGCTTGATTTTGTGCTGCCTTCTGAAGTACAGTTGTCGGAATTACAGTATTCAACTAAATCCATATTATAATTCCTTTTCCTGCTTTTCAGACCCAGGCTACTGCCAAAAAAAACGGAGGAGGATTCTGAAAGGAAGACAAGAGTAGCCAGTCTGAATCAGACCACAAGTTCCCTTAATATAGACATCCTCTTCTGTTTCTTTTTTATTAACTTTCATCCTTTGACATGCCCCCCCCCGCCTTTGTCGTTTATTTTCTTATTCCCTGGATTCATTTTGTTTATCCTGTGCCCTGCCCCACACCTGTAACCCCTACCTCCTTGTATGATGAGGGAGAGGCAGAACATAATTTAGTGCTTTTTTTCAGTTGGTTTGAACTTTTCAACCCTCCAAAATCTGCACCACCAGCTATTTCAATCATGATGCTCTTCCTTTCCTACCGTTTTCCTGACTGTCTGTAAATATATTGAAAGAAATCTTGATTCTGGCACAGATTCCCAGGGGAATACCTGGACTCCACAGTGGAGTTCTCTGATATATCTGCTTGTTGATAGAATTGGAGGACTCTAGTAGGTATGTGAAATAGGTTTTCAAGTTACAAAAGCTCTCTGGACTCTTTCTGGGCATGACATATTTACCTGTGTGTCCTCTAGTTCTTTGAATTTCTCTGATGCACCAAAATATGTCAGGCCTGCAGTTCTTCACATCTCTTCTGAAACTGTTAAAAGAAAATGTTTTCATGTTTTCTGTCTTCTGGTCCTCATGGGCCTTGGCAGTGTAAAGCAAGAGGTGACCCACCAGAGCTATTCAGCTACTTCATCCTTGAATTCCTTTATTATTCCTGGATGAATTACCATCTGGTCCTGGTGATTTGCAACTGTTGATGTTACAGTTCTTGGAATGGGTGATAAGGGATTAACGTTTGGTTTCGCTTGGTGTAGAAACAGAAGGTAAACGTAAAACGTAATTGATGAAGAAAGAGTAAGGAACTGTAGACTTGTACCATTCCAACAGGAGACTCTTACCATAATACAGATGCTAGTTTTTCCTTCTTCTCCATTCAGCTTCCTGAGATTAGTGCGGATCCATCTTCAAAAGAAACTTAACCTACTCATGTGCCTTTTCAGATGCTTTTTTTCTTGTGTGTGCGTGGTTGGTTTTGTAACAGATTTCTCAGTCATTCTGCATTTGCATTCCTGACCACATCGCGTTTGTGCTTTGCATTGAAAGATAATCTGTAAACAAAATTGGGAGCTTGCAATGGGAAAACAGTTCATGACAGAAGGACTTGTAGTTAAGAAATGTCTGTACAGAAGTGGAGAAGCACGTGTCAGTGGGATAGCAGGTTTAATGTTGGGAAGGATGTGGAGCAGCAGTAATTAAAGCAGGCAGAACACACTTCCCCTGATGAACTTAGCACTTAGGCTTAGCCCATTTCTAAACTGACTGGTCTTCTGGGTTATGCCACTGGGACCCAATGTGTTTTTGGCCTTTATCTGTTGAGCAATTTCTTTTCATACCTGTGCAGCCTTCTGTAGGCATAGCAGAGATATTTAAAAACTTA
>NW_008671543.1:11091-15235 GCF_000695815.1 Acanthisitta chloris | reverse complement strand
TTCCCTAAAGGAAACAACTTTCTGGTTTGAGTTAGCGTGCTGTGTGTTCTTTGATGCACTCTCTGACTTGTTTTTCCAATGTTCTCCTTTATTTTACTGCTTTGGAGAAAACAGCTCTGAAGCAACCTTGTTGCACCTCATTTGGTAGAATTTCAGCTCCTCAGTGTAATGTTTCATGAAATTGTCGTGTTTGTAGGAAAAACAGTCCCTCCCTCCATCTGCTGCTAGCTTATGCTCACCTAGGAGGGAGCAGGGAACTTCAATCCATTACTGCAGTTGAGTGAACCTTGGCTGCCAATCCTGTACTGACATAGCTCAAACACTGTCCCCTGAAGACAGTTGCATGGGAAGTGAACCATGAGCTCCCCTTCCCTCTAAGAAAAACAGGCTTACAGGAGGGGAGCTTGGGTGAATGGATTGCACTGCCTGTGGGGGATGGCTTGTTATCATGTTAACTGACTGACACAGAGAATGGGCTTTTTGTGAGTTCTGAAAACTTACTAATTCTGAAAGTAAGTCTGGGTGGTATAAACAGACACTATTTTCATGTCTTCTGCTGTGAAGTTCTGCATGTTGCTGGTAGCAGTGGGAGAAGGCTGGGCTTTGGGTCTAATGAATTCATAGCTTGGCAGGTAGATTTCTGTCTGGAACATCATCTAGTGTTGAAAACTTGTATATAAAAATATACAACTCTATTAGAAATACAAAATTGATGAGAGGTAAGTGGGCCAGTATTTGTGATAAATTCCATACTGTATATTCTGTAGAGATGATCGCCTCTACGTCACAGGCCTAATCCTTGTCTTGTTAATCTCCAGTGACAGGACTTTTGGGACTGAAGCACTCATTTACTTGTAGCTATATGACTGTGTTAATATGTTAAGTAGGTTTGGCTGTGGATGGTTGCTGGATGGAGAGCCTTTCAGGGAAAGAATGAAGAGCTGCAGAGGGTGGCATTCTGCAGAATGATAGTATCTGGAAGGGTGCTTCTGTAGGTGCTGAGTATCTGGATGTGATCTAAACCCAAGGCTCTCTAGCTATGACCATAAGGCAAAAGAAGAAGTTTACTTGTCCTTTTTGGAAAGGCTTGGCATTAGATAGCTTCTCTCAACTTGAATGTGTCTATATGACTGGTTTTGTTCATGTGCAGTCTTACCAGACAGTACCTGGAAGTTAAAGGAGATGAAGAAAAATAATTTTCTCATTTGTTGGTTTCTTTTAACAGCTACAACAATATTTCAATTTGTGCTCTCTCTTCTGGCTCTTAATCATATTCCTCTACTGTTTATTGTGGGAAACAGGAGAAGGAAAGAAGAAAGCATAAGAAAAACAAAACAAAATTGACTGACCTTAAAAGAGCAAGAGGTGGTGATTTGGATTTGAGTCCTGTACCTAAAATTTCTTGTCTCTTGTCTTTAATTGATTAGATTTCAAGTTGATTATATGCCTTTCAGCTTAGTGACCTAGCTGCATTTTAATGTTTGCAATTAGTTTCTTTTCCTCTAGGAGTTTAAAAGAGATATAATATTCTCTACTGCTTCTGAGCAGTGATGTGCATGGCTAAATGGTTGTTATATTCTGCTTTGCAAGTGGCTAAGTATCCTGTTTGTGCTTGCCAAAATGTGTCTGATTTAAGTTTGCCCACAGTGTTTTGAGTGTATGGTAGAGAGTCAATAATGGCACTTTATTTGTCTTTGTCTTAAGAGCAGCCTGGTGTTGAGGGGTTTTGGTAGCATAAGATGCTCTCAGCTGATGTCTGCTGGACAGCTAGGTATGACCTTTACATGTACCAAGAAAGAAGAGAATCTTTTTCATAGGCATACATTTTGAGGGTTGTTTTCTGGTTGGTTTTCTTTGAGGGGTGTTTTTTTCTCTTGTAATCTCTTGGTCTCAGTGTAGTGCAAGACATAGGGCTCTTTGTGAGCTTCAGAAATCTGTTGCTGAGGTGGAGGGGAGAGTGAAAGACATGTATAAACAGCATGAGTGACATTTGGTTTATAAAGGCACTGATGATCTTGTAATTCATTTTGTCAGAGTGCCTGCTGTCTTCTTTACAAAGTAGTTACATAATTGAGTAGGAATTGGGATGTGAGTCACTTTCTATCAATTAATAACTGGGATGAATCCATGACCTGAGATCCACATGCTGTTCTTAATATTTGCTTAGAAATATGATCACCTGCAGCTCTTATTATAGTGTAATTCTCCCCTTTATTTGAATAATCAGAAAGTGCTGAGCTGGTGTTCTTGAAAATTAATTTGGTCCTGATAGCTCTAGGTTTGACCTTCCATTTTCATTCCCTTGAAATGTAATTTTTTTTTACTGCTGTGGTTCAGTGGTTTTCTATGGGTCAGTTCTGAGGATCAGGGGAAGCTGAGGCTCTGTGGACCAGCTTCTCAGTGGGACTGAAAGGTACCTAACGCACTTGCTGGAGAGACAGAGTAGTGAGAATTCTATCAAGATGTCAGTACTGACTGTGTACTGTGTAATCAAGTCCCGATACTTTAATGAATGTGTGATGATATCCAAATAATGTAGGGTGAAAGCGTGGAGAATATCAAGGTGGGCTGTGAAATATGTTGGGAGAAATTGATCAGAAACAAATGAAGAGTGAAATTGTTAGCTTAATTCTGCCCTTGGTTCTGAATGGAGTGTAAAGAAAATATACAAATACCATATTTAGCAGAAGGGAAATTCAATTTTTTGACATCAGCATTTGAAGACCATGTTACTGATATGGGCAAATAGATTACATGCACTTAATTGTGAGTTGAGAAACCTGGTAGATGCATGTTTACCTTTCAGAAGCCTTGCCTTAACTCCTGTTTTTCCTCTGTGGAATTTCTAGTTGTTAACTCCTCTTGATGAAAAACATGTTTGGCTGACTGTAAATGAATGATGTTTGAAGTGTTCATGTTGGTTGTTCTCCATCTCCTCCATCCTGTGCGGTCACTCCTTCCTGCTTAGCAGCACACTGAAAAGAGGTCTCAAACCCAAGGCCAGGGAATGCTGATTGATGGCAGAACCTCTCCAGGCCTTCTCCCAGGGCCTGGTGTTTACTACTTTGCTTGCATATGGGGATACTTCTTTCAGTGTCATGCTTGGAGACTACTGGAAATGAGGTCAGGGAAATGGTCTTTTTGTCTACAGTGTACCTGTGTGAAATGTATGTGTATCTCATTTCTTGCTTTTTTATGTGTGTCTTTTGCATTATAAATTCAGATCTTGTCTGTCCCAGAAGCCTTTGTATCTGACTATTAGGCCTGTGACATCAATGATAATAAGGAAGAGAAATGTAATTAACTGAGAGGGGAAACGATTTGCATTCATGTTATTTAAAATGCCTTTTTTTGTTTGTGTCAAGGACCCATTTAATTCACATCTCCAAGAGAAAAGCTCTTGGGTGGGAAGGGAGTTGCTTAGGGGTTCAGAAGATTTGCATCCCACATTCATGAATCACCCAAGGAATCTTGCAGCATTAGAAGGGAAAATGAAAATTAGAAGTGCTGATTTGGAGGGAGGGGAAGAAGGGAAAGCAAATAAACCCTTACTAGGTAGTGCTCATACCTAATGGAGGAGCTATGGAGAACACCAAACCCTCTGCTTTCTCTTTGTATGTCACCTAATTATTGACAGCGACTCTTTAATTAATATACTCCTTTCAATTTTTCAGAGTGTGCTATTTTTGTCTTTTCTGGCTTTTAGAGGAAAAGGGGAGCCAGTGACTGAGCTGAGTTGGTCCTCCTGCCGGCAACTTCTCTACCAGTCAATGGCCACCATCCTGGCTCACACAGGCTTTGAGTGTGCCAATGAGAGTGTCCTGGAGACCCTGACAGACATTGCCCACGAGTACTGCTTGAAGTTCACCAAACTGCTGCGCTTTGCTGTGGATAGAGAAGCTCGGCTTGGGCACACTCCTTTCCCTGATGTCATGGAACAGGTCTTCCATGAGGTGGGCATTGGCAGTGTGCTCTCGCTGCAGAAGTTCTGGCAACACCGGATTAAGGATTATCACAGCTACATGCTTCAGGTGAGAAGAGCAGTAGGGACCTGATAGCACCAAGAAATGTACCCCCAGTACAGCTGCTTATTCCTGTAGCAAGTCGTGAGTCTTACTGAGGGGAAATCTGATTAGAAAACCAC
>NW_008671543.1:8503-11077 GCF_000695815.1 Acanthisitta chloris | reverse complement strand
AAAGAGAAATGGGATTTTTTTGACAGGAAGACAGTGCCCCTTACATGTGTCCCTTCTGAGGCTAGGGATGCTCTCCTGATGGCTTGCCTGAGTTTAAGAAGAGTCTTCCAGCTCTTGAGTGGCCCAGACTCAAGAGGTAATGAGTACTCAAGAGGTTCCGCTAGTAGAGGTAAAATCAGAACTGACTGATTAACTGAATTTTCTGCTTTATTTGGATATTTTTTTGGTTAACATTTTGGGAAAACAAGTAGCAGACTAAAATTACTAGGCTGTAGTTGTTTGTGATCACTTAAGCAAGAGTTGACTTACGTAAGTTTCAGGAGTATAGGGTAGCATTGTGCTAATCTGAGTTGTCACACTGATGCTACCGTCCACTTTAGAGGAGACTGTGCTTCTGTGGGGAAAGAAGAGGAATTGTTAAATTCCTTGGAATAAGAGGCTTCAATAAACATAGGTTGTAAGAATAAGGGTATGGTTTCTCTCTGTCCAGGTGTTCTATGAAATTAAACATATGCATTTTATTTGAATGATATAAGGCTGCCTGTTGTGGACTTAGAGAAATACAAGGACTTGAAGTGGGAATCTTACTCCTACTTATCAAAAACAAGGCTTGAATCAAGTAGGCAGCCTGTGGCCAAAAGCAAAACCTGCCATCCCTTCTTCCTTGTCACGTTACCTGAGTGCTAGTTTACTCATTTTGGAGCCTTGTGCTGATGCTTTTCCCAGGGCTGGCACCTTGTGGCTTACAGAGGCAGTATTAACCAGAGACACCTGCAAGTACATGTACTATCCAAATTGTGATGGATTTTGAGGTTTGTGCATTAAAATAACATCATCAGGATCTCTCTTCATTAAAAACATTTCTGTTCAAGAAAACAATTCTGTTCATTTTTGTTCAAATGTCAGATATGTGCTTTTGGAATTTAGGTTTTCTGCATCATTCTGCTGATGCAGTTCACTCTCATCCTGCAGCTGGTCATTGTCTTACTGGTTCTGTTCTTTATGCAGGGTTGAGATCCACAGTAGCCTTTGTATCTGGAAGTATACCTATACCTAGAAGGAGGAATTAGGCTTTGCTATTCTTTTCCAGCTTGCTTCTGCTGTTAAAAAGCCTTGGGATTTTCCTGAGCACAGTTCACTGACTGTTGGGATTTAGTTGTCTGACCGTTGGGATTTAGTTGTATAATCAAGCATTTGTTAGAATGAGATGAAATCTGAAAATTTTAAATTTAATTCCTTACCATTGTTAAGTTTCTGGAACGATAGGGCAATTCTAAATCTTATTCCTGTATTTGTTTCACTTTTCTAACTGGAGAAAACTTCTGGGTTTTTTTTCTGTGAATCTGACAGAAGGTACTCAGGCTTTGCCCAGTGGTGACTACAGAGCTGATGAAGATCTGAGCTGCTTGGTTTTTAATGCTGGGGTAAATTTGTTACTGGAGGATGGGGGATAGACTTATAGGTTAAACCAAAGAGTAATACTGAGGGACTTTGCTTTTGCTTTTGTTTTGTGCTCTTTTTAAATTTCTGGGCCTCATCATCTCTGTCTGTGAAATAAAGGTCCTTGTATTTATCAAGCTGGTGTTAATGGGTTAAACCTCTTACTAAAGTCCCTTGTTACAGACAGAAGGTGCACTTAAAGGGGAAAAATTTTTTTTCTGTGTAGCTGTTGAGCTGTTTACTTGTTCGTTCAGGTCAGATGTTAATGATATTCTGGGAACAGAGTGCACTGCTATGTAATTGCCATCAGAGTCTCTGAAGTCACTCTCACCTTTCTGGCCTCTTTTTCACTCACTGATCTTTGGCAGGTTAGCAAGCAGCTCTCTGAAGAATACGAGAAGATTGTCAACCCTGAAAAGGCAGCAGAAGACACAAAGCCTGTGAAGATTAAGGAGGAACCTGTTAGTGATATTACTTTCCCCATAAGTGAGGAGCTGGAAGGAGATCTGGCATCTGGTGACCAGTCTTTGCCTGTTGGAGTCCTTGGAGCTCAGAGTGAGCGCTTCTCTACCAACTTGGAAGTAGAAGCTTCCCCGCAGACTTCAGGTAGGAGTTTCTTGCTACTCCTGGAACCAGTCCATCAGCAGTTCCATGTGATCTTCTATCCCCCAGGTAGTTTTGGATTTGTGGTCAGAGACTCATGTTCCTGAAAAGTCAAAGACCATGTTCCTTATATAGATTAAGCACTGAATGAGTTGTGGAAATACAAATGGTACTAGGTCTGTCCTCCATATTCAGAAGTCACCCTGATAATGACAGTTGTTTTATGAAAGTGTCTCAATGACTTATGTGAAAAGGGGTCATGGGAGTCTCTCCTATCATCTCTATCCCAAAGCCAGCTGTAGTTAGCTGAGGCCATGGAAAGTGATGTGGTGAGTGAAGTAGTGGGGTTATGGGACCGCACTCTTTTCCTCAAAGTGCCATGCCTTGATGTTGGCATTGAAGCACACTGGTGGCCAGCATGGGAGCATCTGCTGCTGCTGTGCCTTTTCTGTGTCTACATACAAGTTTCATTCTGTTCACTGTTTGGTAAAGCTAAACTTCCCGGAAAATGAAGAAGACATTTGCCTTCCA